>NC_142354.1:1592500-1892500 GCF_059441175.1 Urocampus carinirostris | reverse complement strand
GTGTTTTGTCCGTATTGCCAGAAGTAAATGAGATTTGTTTCTAGTGAGGGTTGGACTCCACCAAGTCTAGCCTTTTTTCGGTGATTCTGTACATACCTTTTATGGACAGAATTTCTAAGCGGAGCCAAGGCGTAGAACGGGTCCGGTTAGGGGGCCTCAGAATTTCATCCCTGCTTTTTGCAAATGATGTGGCTTCCTCCAAACAACAAAATCTTCAAATCCTACTGGAGCAGTTTGCAACTGAGTATGAAGTGGCTTGGATGAAGATCAGCACCTTGAGGTTGAAGACCATGGTTATCAGTTGGCATGCCCTTTTCAGGTCAATGATTAGATCATGCCCCAAGTAGCGGAGTTAAAGTGTCTCCTGGCCAAGACACTGAGAAAATATTGGGAATGCCTCAGGATGAAGTGCTTGGAGAGTGAGATGTCTGGGTTCCCCTGCTAAGGCTGCTGCCCCCTCAATCCTAGCCCAGATAAACGGAAAAGGATGAATGGATTGATGGATGGATTAAAAATGTAAAGGCACATCTCTCTTAAAAAAATGTAAAAAAAAAATCGTGAAAACAGGCTATAATGTAACCTAAATTGACTATAAAAAAATAGTATAAAGTTGTTTTTATTATTTGTGGCTGGTGACGCAATGCAGGTTAATAGTTTTGTGAGATAATTTTGAGTTAATTTCTAGGTCTGGTCTGGGTCTTGGTCTTGTCCTGTCTTGTCAGATCTTGTCTTGTCTTAGTCTGGATCTGGGTCTGGTCTTGGCCTTGTCTTTCGTTTTTGCAAATAATTATTAATTTGTTGTCACCAATTAAACGAAATTGTACCATTTCATGTGGAACATTAAACAAATTCTTACGGTACACTAGAGTCCAGCACCAAGCTGGTTGAGAAACACTGCTATAGAGAACAACTGGATATGTTGACATGGGAGTTCTTGCGGGCAGGTAAACAGTCCGGATGATCGCGGGATCTTGATGGGCAACTGGTCGAGTTCTTTCCCCGGAGGTTTTTCGCCCTCGCACTGGAGTGGTAGTCATGACATCCTCGCCATGTGGAAGGAGAACAACTTCCAGACCGTCAAGTACGGCCAGTGCTGGGTCTTTGCTGGTGTCCTGTGTTCAGGTAATGTCCCTCAATAGGCCTTTTTTGGTAGCTTCTTGAATCTCATCTGGTCTTTTTGTCAAACATATTGTCTGTATCTGAGATTTTTGTGTTAAATTTTTCCTTCAGTCATGCGTCTGTTGGGCATTCCCACCCGCGTGGTCTCAAACTTTGTGTCCGCCCATGATACAGACGGCAACCTCACCGTTGACATCTATCACCCTGACGAAGGAGCGGAACACAAAGAGACCACAGACAGTATCTGGTGAGTGAAAAGATGTTTTTGTTTAAAGTCTGTAGTCAAGTCAAATGTTAAGTCCACAAAGTCTCTGTCCAAATCTAGTCTAACCTCAAACAAAAATTAAGAGCAATCAAATAACAACATTTTCATGATGCTCAGCTGGTGTGAAAACTCATTCCAGCCCAGGGGCCTCACGGTTTCTAGACAACTCTCACAGGGGCCAGACAGGTGAATTAATGTCATAAAAAGGGTGCCCTAGCCATAAGGCTGGGGATCTTTTGGAGGCTCACGGTTAAATTACGATGATTCAAGGGTTCAAGATTTGATTATTAAATGATTATTGAGGTTTTTTTCCTCAATAAGTTTTTCTTTTCACTAGGATTTCATCTCTTGTAGCGATTGATCAAATGTGCATTTGTAAAACAAAACAAGCAAAACAACAATTGAATTAGTTTCCACTACAGATTTTAACTCTGGGAAAGTCATGCATACTGGAAAGTGACAGAAATAGCACACAAACACTTATTTAAGTGCAAATGATTTATTACAGTAATTATAAGTCTTTTTCAGATTTTTTTCAATAAAAATGTTTGACTAAATCTAGGAACTTTGCTGTGAGATTTCATATCTATTATAGAAAGAAGCTAAAGCTTTTTTATACTTCTACAAAGGCGCCAACCAATAATTCCCAATCACTGGGGATAAAAGGCCTTGTTGCATACAATGTTTAACTACGTTGTTATCAATGAGAAAAAAGGCAATTCAATTCAACAATTTTTTGGGGGGTCATTAGAATTACCACATGCACTTTGAGTAACTTGAGAGAATGTTCCGGAAATACACAGCACAACAGAGAAATGATTGCACGTGTTTCAATCATGTTTGTTCTCTATCAGGAACTATCACGTGTGGGTTGAGGGATGGATGAAGCGTCCAGACCTGAAGGCTAACGGCAAATATGATGGTTGGCAGATTTTGGATGCCACCCCGCAGGAGACCAGTGACGGTAAGTGTCATCATCTTTGTTAATATCAAACTGCATTCCAGAAAAGAGGGAAGTGGGAGATCTCAAACCTCCCACCAAGAAAATATAATTAAAATGACACTTGATGTGGGAGGTTCTAGTCGTAAAATCACAGAAAGGATACCTCGACTAATTGAGTACGTCAATCTGACTTCAATGGTAAAACACGATTTACATGATTACAGTGTGCGCTATTGAGCCGATGTTTTCCTCCACTATTTGAGCGCTTGCGACAAGGCAGGTTTGGTGGAGGTCCAATTGTCTTTTAGTGAGGAAAGTAAAGAACAACTTTTTGCGATCACATACCTGTCAACCTCCACGGCTCCATGCCCTTACAAAATGTTGTATTTTCCCTTACAAAATACAAGATAATCTTACACCATATTTTTTTTAAACGTGTTTATTTATGTAGTTTAACATGTTATATTGTACATGTGTTTCGTTATATCATTTATATTGTTTATTAACATTTTGTTGTGGGATACTGAGTTGCTCGACATGAATAATGTTTATGATAAAAAAAGTTCAAAAATTAAGTAGCTTGGACGTTCACTGTAGAATGAAAAAATACATGCAAATATAATTAAGTAGAATAATACATTTTCTTATTCAAATCATTAATTCATTTTCTGCATTAAATTATTGTTGGTAATATACTGATTAAAGGGATAACCACAAACTCGTTTGACTTGATTGATTTGCCGTTTTGTCATAGTTGGTGTATACTGGATGGTACCCATAATTGACAAATTTGCGTTTTTCCGTACAGATTTTCTTTTGCATCGTACACGTCTTAAAATGCATAATAAACGTACTTTGTACGGCAAAAACGTACAGGTTGACAGGTATGCGATCAGCCATCTTTACTGTATACATTCGCTTGGATCGCTTTGAGGTTGGATCCGGTACCCTCCGAGTAGGAGAAAGCCGACTTCCCACTTTTCCGGAATGCAGCATCATTGTCACCTTTCAACACCTGGTTAACTCAATTTTACCTCTTTTAGCTTTTTAACACATAATGGAGAACAGTAATGGGGCATGCTTTTTCGTGAGTGCACTGACTTTAGTGACTGCTGTTGTAGAGCAAAGCAGGCGTCGGGAGAAGTGCCAAACGGTACACACTCTGTATATGCGCTGTTGAACGATTGTCGTTTTCTTCACTTGTCTTTCTCATGTTTGTTCATTTTAAGATAATGTGAATGTTGGTAGAATCAGAGGCTGCTCAAAAAACAACAATTGGCAGAATACTCTGAACACCATTGTGATGTAAACAAACGCTACATTCTGGCAATAGTGTGCAAGGGACAGTTGATGTAAGGTTTTTATACCTTTTCTGAGGCATTGCAAAATCTCTGTTGGGTTGTTTTTCATTTTTCTATTAATATCCTGTGATCAGCCATTTTTACAGCTCAGTTTTTTTCAATCGTTTATTAATATCTTGCTGTCACCCAATTCGACAGCTCGCCCCGGTGCCGCTCTTGCGGTTAGCATGAAAAAATAAATATATATGGTTGAAGTTAATACACTTTTTTCTCAAGTGCATGACATATTTTTTAACCAGTGTGATGCAACCTTGTCTGGTGTCTCATGGAAAATGTTTAATTTTAATCATACCATTGGGTAGTGCTGCAAATTTGAGACCCCTGATCTAAATAATTCTTTGGGCATTATTCTGCCAAAATCATGGTAGGTAGTTTGCTGAAAAAGCCGAACATGCAAAATTCTCATATCAAAAGGGTTCTTATGTCCTCAAGTCATACGACGTAACAACGCCCCTCCTTCAGTGCGACTCCTGTGCTAACTGGGCGCACAGATTCTGCACTAAGGTCAGCCGGTACAACAAATCCCCGCACTGGACTAGCTCCAACTGCCTCAACCCAGTGATCTCTTTCACCCAGCAATCGTCAACTGCTATCCCCCCAACCCCCTCCAGCTCTCAACCCCGCCAACCAAGCGCCAACCCCCCAACAAATAGCGCCATCACCCAACACCCAACTGCCCCTAACAAGAACTGTCCCGTATGTAAGAACCAACTTCCCATCCCCTGTGCCCTCTTCTGCTGCACGTGTAGTAGAGGATTCCACGCTCGATGTGCTCCCGAATCAAAGTCTGCAGTTGACGTCATTAGGGGTGCTAACTCTTGGATATGTCCAACTTGCTCCAAACCACAAATGCCATCAGCGGGCGCACGGTGTGAAGATAGAAAGGTGCAACTTCCCCCCCAATCCCAATCCCACCTCACCATCCTGCAGTGGAACTGTGACTCCCTTGCGACAAAGATCACAGAACTAAGGGCCCTAACAAAAAGACTCCGCTGCGATTTCCTGCTACTACAAGAAACAAAACTTGGCTGTGAGGATCCCACCCCATTCCTCCCGGGCTATGATGCCATCCGCCTTGACCACCCCTTCAGTGGAACCAAAAACCACAGAGGAGGTGGCCTCCTTATGTACATTCTCCATGGTATCCCATATTCTGTAGCCCCACCAGCCAACTCCGGTCCTGCTGAAATGCAACAAATCCTCATACCCACTGCAAGGAGGTCCCAACTCTCCCTTACCAATATTTATGTCCCCCCTGCCTCATCCTCTTACACGGGCCCACCGAACAGCCACGCGGCGTGGCTACCTTGTCTACCCACGGTCTGGGGCCTAATATGCGGAGACTTCAACGCCCACCATCTTTCCTGGGACGACCTTGTACAAGCCGATACCAGAGGGCAAGCCATCTACAACTGACTGGAAGACAAAGATCAGTATTTCCTGAATGATGGCTCCCCAACACGCTACTCCCATCACCTGGAAATAAGTAATCTAAGCGCCCCAGACTTAACAATCGCGGATCCGCTCACCGCAGAATCCTGCAGCTGGACCCCCCTCGTCGAGCTCTCCTCTGACCACCTGCCGCTCCTCGTTAAATGGAAAGAGAAGTTCAAAACCGAGCCGGAAAGGCGCCGAGTCACACCTAACTTCAAGAAACGGGATTGGGGGAAGTACAACGGAGCTATTCTTCATGACCTTCCCAACATTGGTCTCTCTGCGCCCCCAAAAGACTTCCTCAACGCATTCACCGACCTCCTCAAAAATGCAGCGGAAGAAGCTTTCCCCAAAAAAGTCTTCCGCCCAAACAACATTCCTTGGATGAATGGGGAATTAAAACAGCTCATCAAGGAAAGGAATCGGCTAAGACACAACCTGGATGCGGCTATCAGAAAGACCTACCTGCAGAAATGCAGAGAAGTAGCAGAGAAAATTTTGAGGCTAAACGCACTGCTTGGCATCTCCACCTCCAAAAGATTTCGGTGACCAAGGACTCCAAACAAGCTTGGGCCGTGGTGAAGTCACTATCCAGTCTCCCATCACAACAAACCAATGAATCGCTCAAGTATAACAACCGTAAATATGCCTCAGACAAGGCCAAGGCGACGGCTTTCGTCATCGAATACGCAAGAGCGAGTGGCCGCAAGAGTGAAAAGTCGAGTAGGAGGACCGTACGAGGGCTTCAAAGAGATGCGCGTGGACTACAGGGTTCCCCTCGGCAATGGCTCGAGTGCCCATTTACTCTTGATGAGCTACGCCGTGCACTCCACCAACTCAAACCAGGAAAAGCTGCTGGCCCGGATGAAATTGCCCCTGAGATGCTAAAATATCTGCCCCCAGCTGCACTCCCCATCCTTCTCCAACTTATCAACACCAGCTGGACCAACCAGTGGTGCCCCCAGTCTTGACGCACAGCGGAGATCATCCCGTACCACAAAAAAGGCAAAGACCCTCAACTCATCGGGAGTTACCGTCCAATCGCCCTCACTTCAACAATCAGCAAAACTATGGATCGACTCATCGTGAACCGCCTGTCAAAATGGCTTGAGGATCATGGGATTCTGAGCTCATGGCAGGCAGGCTTCCGGAAAGGCCGCTGCACCACTGACCAATACCTCAGATTGTCTCAATTCATCATGGATGGGTTCCAGTCAAAACAACGTCTGCGCTCTATTGCTGCCTTCTTCGATTTCAGCAAGGCGTATGACCAAGTGTGGCGTGCCAATCTCCTCCAAAAGATGCTGAACATTGGCGTACCTCTCCGGTTTGTTGAGTGGACTAAGGCCTGGTTCACCAATCGTACGGCACGTGTGAGGGTTAATGGGACGCTGCCGGACGTTCAGGCCTCCCCCAAGGCTCTGTTTTATCTCCAGTCCTCTTTACCATCTACATCAACGACCTTCTAGATTCTTTCGAATCCTCCACCCTCGTCTCCGGCTATGCTGATGACTTGGCTCTGGTCTGTAGCGGCCGTAATAAAGAAGAAGTGGCGGTGATACTAGAGGCAGAGGCGGCCAAAGTCAACCAATAGGCCACTATCAATCATCTCACCCTCAACACGGTGAAGTCAGAATTCGCCTTCTTTTCCATGGACGCTGTGGAATCCTCTTGGTGCCCAAACATCACTGTAGGGGGTTCGAGACTCAAGATGAATCCTACTCCTACTTTCCTGGGGGTTCGATACGATCGCCGACTGACCTTCAATGAGCATGTCCGGCACTTGAGCCAAGTCATGAAGCAACGATCCAATCTCCTGCGACAACTGACCGGCACGTCTTGGGGATGGCGGCCCTTGGAGATGCGGACGATCTACATTGCCACCGTCAGATCGCTCGCTGAATATGCAGCTCCTGCCTGGGCGCCCTGGGCCTCCAACACCAATATCCAGAAACTGGAGAGGGCACAATCGGACGCGGCTCGAGCAATTACGGGCCAACTTCTATCTACTCCCATCGACGCTGTCCTCCATAAAGCTCAGCTCCCACCGCTCTCCTCCCAACTTCAGCTTGCCAGCCTTAGGAAAGCTGATGAATGGCTCCACCTCCCTCCCAATGATCACAGGAGAGTACTCCTCCAAAAGCACGGTCCTAAACGCCTCAAGAGAGAGGACTGGCGTAATTCCACAACCCCCATTTTATCCTCTCTCAACCTCACGCCAGTGGACTCGGAGTCTGTACATGACCCTAATATTCCGTGGCCTCTGGCGCCCCCACCACCCATCCATTTCACCCCCGTCCCAAAGTCCGCATCCCCTGTCCAACAACTTGCCACTGCAGAGGAAACACTTGCGGATCTGGGCCCAACCGACTTGTATATTTTCACCGATGGTTCCACCCTCAACGGTACGGAGAATGGAGGAGCCGGAGTGGTCATCTTTAAAGGCAACACACTAATCCGCTCCTGGCATGCGCCAACCGGGGCCTTTAGCAGTTCTTTTCAGGCCGAAAAGTCTGCCATGATCGCTGCAATCGCCTGGCTAGACCACAATAACGACTGGTCCTCAGCCTCCATCTTCACGGATTGCAAGTCCCTCCTCCAAGCTCTCTCCAACCCTAATATAACAGACCCCTCCCTCCTGTCCCATAACTCCTCAATTGCGGCCTTCTCCCCATCCAAGAGCATCCGGCTTATCTGGGTCCCGGGTCACTGCAACCTCCCGGGTAACGACCTTGCAGACGAGCAGGCTAAATTAGGCTCGGCCCTCCCTCAACCTACCGCCCCGCTAGACCCACAAACTCTGCTCCCCAATATTCTCAGGAGCTGCAAACCCCCCCATCGACCCACCCACGTCTCATTTCACTTACCTCTTCCCACCACAACCCGGAGGAAGAATCCCACCTCTCAAAGAAAGACCTTGTCGATCTTATACGATTCCGGTCCGGTCATCACCCCTCCCTCCGAAGATGGCAACATTTGACGGGGAAATGCGAAGACGATCTGCGCCGTCTCTGCGGTGAGGACGAAGAATCGGCCGAGCATCTCTGGCTGCCCTGCACTCCAGTCTGCCCGATACCACCGCCAGCTGGGATTCTCCTTCGGAGAACTACAGAGCCTCCCACAAGCGAGTCTAGCGCTACTAAGGATTATCCTTAGGCGCCTTGAGTGATTCAACAACAACAACAACAACAGCAGCAGCACTTGCCGGAGAGCCACCGCCAGCCGAGCAACGTCCTTCTTGAGTTATTCGCCTTGCTTTTTCTTTTTTAAACTTTATTATTTTCATCCCAGGCTTGTACCAGTGTGGCCCTGCACCCTTGGTAGCCATCTATAACGGCGAGATTGATTTCTCGTATGACGTCCCCTTTGTCTTCGCCGAGGTCAATGCGGACTGTATCGACTGGCTGGTAAAACAAAACCAATGAAGGAAATTTCATTTCGTTCGTGATGCTGTTGCATTTTCGTTTCAGACAAAAGCTGACGGCACTGACGTGAAGATTTACTCGGACACCAAGCGGGTCGGTAAGAGTATCTCGACAAAGTCGTTGGGCTCCGACAAGCGTTTCGATATCACCAGATCTTATAAGCACAGAGAGGGTGAGTGTTCTGCCGAGACCCCAGGGTTCGTACGGGTGCTTGAAATCCTTGATAATGCTTGAATTTAAATGCTTTGTTTTCAAGGTCCCAAAATGCTTACATTTTGGGTAAAGTGTTTGAAAATGCTTGAAATTGCTGGCATTGCCGTGTTTCTTGGAAGTCTGACCCATTAGACCACGTAATAAATGAAGATCTATTTTTAGGGAAAAGTGCATGAAAATGGCGCCTACACGCCTGCTCTCAGCATTATGGCGTTTCCATGTAATGCGCCACCTCCACCTTTTGTTGTTTTTTTTTTCAATTATATACAGTATTATCAATTTTAATAACACATTATGCACCAAACTATTGAGCAATTAGTAATGGCATATGAGTTAAGAAATATAAATTCAAATACTCACAGATCTACAAAAAAGTTTTTTTTACACAGAACAACAACACAAAATCCCTGAAAATGAAAAACAATTAAAAATACACTTCTTCAATGATATAAATTATTTATAAAATACAATTTTTTTAAACTCTTTTCAATTCTTTTTTTAACCAAATTTAGACACAGATCCTCTGAAAAACACAAAAATATTACCTAAAATTAGTAAAACAAAAAGCAAAAGATTAGCAGTCTCTGAGATGGGAAGATTAAATGCACTCTGCTTCAGGGCAATCAATATCTTTGAAATAAGTCCACTTTTTGCTCATTTTTCTGCTTCTTCTACATACATTCCTTTCTTTTTTGTCTTCTGTATTGAATTTAATTATTACCCAACACCTACAGAGGCCTTTTCCTTTTTGTAAACAAGTGTGACATAGCCAAACTTTATGTACTTTGTTAGAGGAGGATGTCCGAATTTATGTTAGTTAATAGCAGCCCATTGACACGAAAAAAAATATTGTAGATCATAGATAGGAACAGCTCAACATAGCACAAAGTATGTGCTAGCAATAAGACAGAAATTTTATTTTAGTCCATCCATCCATTATCTGCACTGCTTATCCTCAGTAGGGTCGTGTGGTGCTGGAGCCCATCCCAGCTATCTTCGGGCAGTGGGAAGGCTGCCCTATTTTAGTCCTCAAAGTTAAAAAAAAAACTCTTCACGGGCTTTGGATTCCTTCCTTTAAAGGCAGTATGAAAATTAATGAATTGGCTTCAAACGTACTTGAAAAGTGCCTAAATTTGGCCATGAAAAAGGTAGACTAACCAGATCACACATGCTTACACATACACACACGCACCCAAACTTGATGTACAAATGTTTTGGTGTGCGTCAGGCTCAGAAGAAGAGCGCACCGTCTTCAGATACGCCCTCAGCGATGACAAAGATGATTTTATGGGAGGGGAGCTTGATGGAGAAACCCCGCAACCAGCTCCCCCTCGCCCTCCACCACGGATCACCATACGCTTTGACGAGGTTTGCCTTGCTTCCATATATACCAGGGGTCTCCAACGTGGTGCCCCATAAGGACAGTTGATATGCCCGCGAACCTGTTCTGAAAATAGGTAACTAGTGCTGGGTCATTGTGATTTTCTAGTTAAAAATGTTTTTTATTGGTTGACTGACTATATTTAGACATATTTGAATAATTTACCTGGTATTAACATTTTAACAACATAACCTAGTAACATAAGTTGATATTTTAGAAATTCTAATAAATAAATTACGGTTCATTGACCTCATGGACAAAATAAATCTATTCAAATATTGATGATTATGTCAAGGTTAAAAATTGAGTTTGTATCAAGATAAAGAAAGGAACACACTCTGAGTTGGAGATTAGGTTTTTGATGGCCCTTCTATCGTAGGCGCGTCCCACCTGAGCTTTCCCCTAGGTCTGCTTCCAAGATTGGCTCAGGGAGGAATCACCCACATCCAATGGTTAGAGGCTGGTTTATTGGAAACACAGGCGTGTAAAACCACACATCTGATTGGCTTAAACAAGATCACATGACTACATGAAACAAATCTGATTGGTTGTAACAAGAATCACATGTTTAAATGATGCAAATAATGCTGGTCATTAGATGGTGTGGTGTGCAAACATAAATATTAAGCAGTAAGAAAAGTGAAACTTTGTAACTCAAAAGTACAATACGTCACTGTAAGGCAAGGGAGTGTAGAAGGGAGGCAAGCTTGTGACCAGACTTCCCTGCACTAAAGTGAAGGACATCTTAATTAATAGTTGGCGGGCACCAAGAGAATACAATTGTTGTAAGAAAAACAGCACCTGGATACAATCTTTACGTTACGGTACTTTGGAAGATAAAATCCTACAAAGGCATATTCAAACTATAATTTCCATTACAGATTATTTGTAAGCAATTACGGCAATTAAAAGAATGAATGGGAATGTATTAAACAAAATGATGTATTCATCTTTATTGATTTATTTACAGGAAATGCAACATACCAAATTCCAGTTTACTTAGCTACGTTTCAAGCTTTGTTACTAAACATTACAGTCAATCTCAATCAGAGTGGAGCCCCATTCCTGCCTTTTTAGCTATTTAGCAAGCTTTGTAGCTAGCTTTTTACAATTTGTGCAGGCTATTAAGTTAACATCTTTTTAAGCTCAAGTTAAGTTTTGGCCTGCTTTCTATCTTGCTATTTAGTTGCCTTTTTTACCCTTTTGGCTAGATATCTATATCCGTTTTAGTTTTTTACCTGTTTGCTCGCTTGCAGTTTTTCTTCGAAGGCCTATAATGACGTCCACTTCTATCGGTGAGTCTATTCTGGACCCACATGCCCTATTACACCATAAGCTGTGATCAGCAGCAACATCCGAAGCGCACCTGCTCAGGCATCCCCAGGCAACAAGTGGGGCACGTACCCTGGCTCTGCCCGGCCTGTGCCCCACCCACCACCACGCAGTCCACTCTGGCGAACACGTCTATCCAGCGCCCTCAAACCAACGCTAACGCTACCTGCCCCACGTGTAGTGCGCCCCTCCGCCATGCGACCCGCCCACTTATCTGTATGGGATGCAATCGGCGCTTCCGTCTTCAATGCGCCAAAGAGACGAGGACGGCCCTACAAAAACTCAGGGATGCAGGCAGATGGAAGTGTGAGACATGTAGGGAAGAAGATATTTCAAAGTACACGACCCCACTCCCACCAGTCCCGCAAGCGGTCCTGAAGCCAACAAACCTCATCAAGAAAACAGGCCTGAAAATTCTTCAGTGGAATTGCGACTACCTTGCAACAAAGCTTATAGAACTCACCCAATTGCTATACAGACACAAAATCGACATAGCCGCTATACAAGAAACAAAACTTGGCCTAGAAGACCCAACGCCTGCAATTACCGGTTATGAAACACTTCGACAGGACAGATCTGGGAGTGGTACGAGAATAAAACGCAGCGGAGGCTTACTTTTCTTCGTGAAGAGAGATCTTCCATACTCCGTTGGCAATAAAACCCCCCCTGCCTCGCTGGAATTCATGTCTATAGCCGTGAAATTGGGGAAAAAGCGCCAAATCACCATTACAAATGCCTATCTCCCGCCAGTAAAATCAGAGCACAACCACGATGAGTCAAACCTAGGGAGGGAACTGGATAACCTTCTAGTGAACAACCCTGACATACTGTGTGCCGACCTCAACGCACATCATCCGGAGTGGGATCCGTTCGTCAAAATCGATGCAAGAGGCAAATATGTGCAAGAATGGTTGCACGAGAACTCGCTGGTCTACTTAAACAACGGGACTGCAACACGCTTCGTGAGATATCAGCAAGGCGAAGGCCAGAGCGTACCAGATCTCACCATTGTCCGGCTGGATGAGACCGAACTCTACTCCTGGTCGCCGCTCAATGCCCTCAGCTCGGATCACCTCCCAATCCTCATCCAGTGGTCGCAAACCATCAACATCACGCGACAGCTCCATACAGTACGACCAAATTTCAAGAAGGCGAACTGGGAACTCTTCACATCGATGCTACGAGAAAGCTCACAACAACTGCTGGACGAACCCTCACCCACGGCCCAACTCGTTTCACTACTTGAATGCATCAAAAGAGCCTCAAAAGCCGCTATCCCAATGAAAGTTCAACGCCAAACGGATAGACTGTGGATGACTAACGAACTACGCGAACTTATTAAAGAACGCAACAAACTCCGCAGGAATCTGAAAGTCAACCGGAAAGCCTGGCTGGACAAATCTAGGGAGGTGGCAGAAAGAACAAAGAGGGAGAAAAGAGCGGTCTGGCAGAAACATCTTGCAGACATCAGCCTCTCAAAGGACTCCAACAAAGCTTGGGGCCTTGTTAAACGTCTGAACGGATCACAACGTGGTCCGGAAAACCGCTCCCTCATATACAACGGCAAAGAGTACACCTCGGACTCTGCCAAAGCTTCTGCATTTATCCAAGAGTATGCGAAGGTCAGTGCCCGCAGTGTGGACAGAGAAATAAGGGCGATGAAAAAGCAGGTCCGCAGACAATTAAATGCCCTACGAAGAACACCTAGGCAGGCTTCGGAAGTACCCTTTACACTCCCGGAGCTACAATCAGCTATCAAAATGATAAAGGCAGGCAAAGCAGGAGGACCAGACGAAGTGGCCCCCGATCATCTCCGACACCTACCTAATGAAATCATGCCCGTCCTCCTCAACATCATCAATTATAGTTGGATAGAGAGCTGGTGTCCACAGTCGTGGCGAAGAGCAACTATCGTACCCTTCCTTAAAAAGGGTAAAGACCCCAAAGATGTGTCCTCATACCGACCAATCGCCCTCACCTCCTCTCTATCTAAACTAACGGGGCGCATGATTGTAAACCGCCTCAGCTGGACGCTCAAAGACCAAGAACTTTTGAGTCCATGGCAAGCAGGCTTCCGTAAAGGTCGATGCACCACAGACTAATGTCTACGACTGTCACAATTCATCAGCGACGGTATGCAATCGAAAGCCCGAGAGAGGACTATCCTAACACTGTTTGATTTTTCAAAGGCGTACGACACAGTCAACCGAACACAATTGACACACAAGATGCTGCGCCTCGGCCTTCCCCGGCGTTTCATCGAGTGGGTCTCTACCTGGCTGACAAATCGTATTGCAAAGGTCAGACTTAACGGAGCCACCGGCCGCACTCGCTGCTTCAAAGAAGGCCTACCACAAGGTTCAGTCCTATCACCGCTCCTCTTCGTCATCTACATCGACGACCTACTAGGCCGCTTCGACACTAACACATTAGTCAGCGCCTACGCAGACGACCTGGCTATTGCCTGTCGGGGTCGTCGCAAAGAAGAAGTAGTACAAAGAGTTCAAGGGGAAGTGGAGAAGGTAGTCACCTGGAGCAAAAGCGCCCTAGTGTGAGACATGTAGGGAAGAAGATATTTCAAAGTACACAACCCCACTCCCACCAGTCCCGCAAGCGGTCTTGAAGCCAACAAACCTCATCAAGAAAACAGGCCTGAAAATTCTTCAGTGGAATTGCGACTACCTTGCAACAAAGCTGATAGAACTCACCCAATTGCTATACAGACACAAAATCGACATAGCCGCTATACAAGAAACAAAACTTGGCCTAGAAGACCCAACGCCTGCAATTACCGGTTATGAAACACTTCGACAGGACAGATCTGGGAGTGGTACGAGAATAAAACGCAAGGTTCAGTCCTATCACCGCTCCTCATCTACATCGACGACCTACTAGGCCGCTTCGACACCAACACATTAGTCAGCGCCTACGCAGACGACCTGGCTATTGCCTGTCGGGGCCGTCGCAAAGAAGAAGTAGTACAAAGGGTTCAAGGGGAAGTGGAGAAGATAGTCACCTGGAGCAAAAGCGCCCTACTGCATCTTAATACAGCCAAATGCCAATCGGTACTGTTCACTCTGCACTCAGCCGAAACAAACTGGCAGCCTGACATTCGCATCGATGGCCTTCCTATCCCGACATCAAAGGAAGCAGTTTTCCTGGGAGTTCAGTATGATCAACGCCTCACATTCGGGGCACACGCCCAAAAAGTCACACTTAATATGAGACGAAAATCAAACCTCCTCCGAATGGTAGGTGGAAGCTCCTGGGGCTGGTATCCCGAAGACCTACGCACACTATACCTCGCGCTAGTCCGTAGCATAGCAGAATATGCCGCCCCAGCCTGGACACCATGGTTGGCACAGTCAGGCTTAGATAAACTGGAAGCTGCCCAATTACATGCCGTCAGGGCAATCACAAGACAACTATACTCGACCCCTGCAGACATCGTCCGATATGAAGCCAAAGTACCCCCAATAACATACCGTTTCGACCAACTTAGCACGCTCATGGCAGAGAAATGGCAAGCCCTGCCTGACTCAGACCCCAGACGACACCTACTGGAAACTAAAGTACACCAGAGACTACAACGTGGAGATTGGCGATCAAAAGTCATCCCCGAACTGCAACGCCTACAAATCTCACCGATGCTAAACACCACTAGACGAGCCCCGCCTTGGCTACAGTTCCAACCACTAGAGGTCCGTTTCACCAACACCCAGAAATCGGATCCACTGGAACAGCAACTTACGAAAGCCAACCAAGCCTTTAAAGACTTACCCACATCAGACTTAATCATCTACACTGATGGTTCAGCTGTGGAGGGCTATAAAAATGGTGGAGCAGGAATAGTGGTATATACTGCAGAGAATGAACTCATCAGACGATGGCACTCACCGACTGGTAAATGGGCTAGCCCGTTCCAAGCCGAGAGGACGGCCCTGCATGCAGCCATAAAATGGCTGACCGAACTTACAGATCGCCCCTGGACGTCTGCTACCGTCGCCAGTGACTCGCGCTCACTACTCGAGGCATTAGGCAACCCGCATTCGACAGATGCAGACATCTACGATCTACAGCATCTAATTGCGACCCTCTCCCAGAGGAAAAGAATACAGCTATTGTGGATCCCAGGACATTGCGGACTGCCTGGCAATGAACAAGCCGATGCAGAGGCCTCCCTAGGCTCCAGCCTCCCACAACCGAACCACCCGCTGGACCAACACACTACGAGGGCTCTCATAACACGTAGCTACATACCTACTGCTCCCAGCCATCCTCGCCTCAGCTCATTCCTGAATGTGCTACAAAACCTAACAGAGGAACAATCCCTGCCCAAAGCTGAACGCACAGACCTCATCCGCTTTCGGAGCGGCCACCATCCGCTGCTCCGACGCTGGCAATTCCTCCTCCGCAAGTCGGCCACCGACATCTGTCGACTTTGTGGGGAGAGTGAGGAATCGGCCGAACACCTATGGGTCGATTGCCCCGCCTTCATCGCGGACCGTCAACGATGGGCAGATGGATCCGAATTCGCGGAACTCGTAGCACGACCGAAGCGTTCTATGTCGTTCCTAAAGATCATCTTTAGACGACTTAAAGCGATCTAGCAGCAGCAGCAGCAGCAACATCCTCTAGGGCCTCAGGTCTAACCCTACACTTCCTTATCGCTGTCTTCAGCTGGTCTTTGGTCGAAGCCTCCTAAACTAAGATGATGCTTGTTTAACACTCTTCTTGACCTCCCTGTCCAACTGTTGTCTTTAGAATGGATGGTTCCAAGGTACTTGAAGGATTGGACTCGTATCGGTGGGAATATTAGCAGGTCATCAAGGGTAGTGATGTCTACATCAGAGTTCTGGTTAAGCAGGGTGTTAAAGTGCTGAGCACATCCCAGAATTATAGTAGGCTGGTTCTTCAGGATTGTTAAACCATGTGCCGCTTTCAGGGGAGTAATGCACTGACTTGTTGGGCCATAGATGGTCTTAACAGCGTTACAAAAGTTATGCATGTCGTTGTTATAAGCAAAGGACTGGATTTCCTGTGCCCTCTTTGACCACCACTTATTCTGCATAATTAAGGTAACCTTCTGTACCGCTCACCGAGCTCAAACTAGTCTTTGCGGTTCTTACTCCTATAGCCAATTGTTTGAGCTGCTGCAAAACGATTCCTTACCACGGGGATGCGGAGCCTATGTCGACTAGTCTTCAACATGGCTGCAGGAGGCTGCCGCGTCCTTGGTATTTTAAGGCCCGCCTATTGTGCACCACCAACGTTAATCAGGGGGAGTTATTACCTCCAAGGTAATTTTCAATACACTTCACACTTTACCCATTCACACACACAATCACACACTGATAGCAATCAGCTATGCCAAGTGCTACCGGCTTATCGGGGGTATTAGGGGTTCAGTGTCTTGCCAAAAGATACCTCGACATTTAACCCGAAGGAGCCGGGGATCAAACCTACAACCTCTCGAGTATACATATACAAGTAAGTGCTTTACCTTTTTTTGTTGTAGTTTTGGATCCCAGGTGCTTATCGATAATCTCCAATCACTGGGGATACAAAGTGTAGTTGTGTATCAAATGTTAGAGACGATCACGTACCATACGTGAATGCATCATACTTTTGTTGTTGTTTTGTTTGTAAATTTGTTCATTGCATTTCCACTGCTGCGCCAGGTTTGTTTGTTTTTTGTTTTTATTTTCTTGTTTCAACAGTTTGTTTGTAGTTTTGTGACCCCCGTGCTTGTTTGTTACTTTGTTTCTTGCATCTCCATTTCCATTTTGGTCTTTGTCTCAGGTTTGGGCATTGCCAGGTTTGATTTTGTTTGGAGATGTGATTTGTTTTTTATCCTTTGTTTGTTTATTACTTTTTACCTCATTTTTTTCGATTAAATACCATCCCTTATTTTGAGAACCCCTTCTATGGAATGCCCAGCCTCTGGAGATAAGATCTGCAACCTCAATGGAAGTTTTTAAATCAAGGCTTAAGACACACTTGTATTCCAAAGCTTATGATTGATGCTCACCTCATATTCTGTATTGTCCTGTCTTTTTCCGACTGCCTGCCTGGTGGTGATACGAAGGAGAAGGACGATTTGAGATGAGTCAGCGGACCAGAGTTTGACCTGAAGCATGTGAACGCCTGCATGGACCAGCTGGCAGAGATGGGAAGCTGCGTCGTGGCCATCATAGACTTTCTGGACTAGTTTACAGGCTGGGGGCGTCGCTGCTGTCATGCATTTTCCGGACAAATTTTCAACATGTTTCCTAGTGTTTACCATGTTTGTGTACTGTAAACTAAATGTAATTCACCCTGGTCATCCTGGGAGGGGGATACCACTTGTGAGGTCCCTTCTCAAGGTTTCTCTTTTTCCTCACGCTGAGGTTTTGAGTTGTTCCTTGCCCCCATGTTGGTTTAAGATCAGGTAATTGTGTCATTGTAATCCTGTGCAGTTCTTTGAGACATTTTTGTGATTGAAGGCTATATAAAAAAATTTGACTTGACTTGACTTGACTCAGTTCCTGCTTCCCCAGCATTTCGGTCCACCCCTTCAAAAACCTAACACTACCTACCACAAAAAATGCAAAACACGGAATAGTTTTGGAATGTTTATTTGTACTGTGCATTGTGTAATGAAAAGTTATGTTGCGTGTAGGTTTCTGTCCCTGAGTACGGCAAGGACCTGCAGCTGAGGCTTAGGATGAACAGTGACAGCAGAAAGGAAAGGAAGCTCAAGATCCACATCAACGTGGAGGCCTTGCAGTACAACAGCACCTTTGTCGCAAAAATCCTATCTGAAATTAAGGAAGAGACTCTGTACCCCTTCCGAGGTAAAATGAGAAAGAACCAAAAAAAAAACAAAAATACCCTGTTTTTTTAGTAAATACGAGTTAAAGGCGGAACGATTATTGGGCGGGCTGATTATCGGCATTGATATTTGGGAATTTGACAAATGTAGGTATTGTCATTTTTATTTATCCAATGGGACAATTAAATACAAATTACAAACTGGGTTAGAGATGCAGGAGAGAGGTTAAGCAAGGTTCCGATGCAGCTGAGGCTCCCTCTCCCTCTCTCCTGCTCCTCTATCCTTGGTCGCTACCCACCCAGCGCTTTCCGATTGGATAATCAAACAAGGGCAAAGCCACTGAAGCAGGAAGAATACTTTTAGAGCAGCATCTTTTCTAACTCATTTCAACATGCCTGTGAAAAGAGATCGCGAATAATATTGAGATTTTTAAAAGTCTGTGGTAGAAAAGTGTGTGTAGAAATAGTATTTTTAGGGAAGCACATTTAGGTGGAGACTGATTTGTTAGCTCTTATCATTTTTCAATTTCCAAGCTCTGTTGGAATTTTTATGCACTTCTTGTTTTAAGGTAATTTATGTCATGTTGGTGTTACTATCATTTTCATTTAACTTAAGAAAAAAAGGAAATCAGGTCGCAATTGATGTCTTTATGTACCTTTACATGAAACCTTATTTCTTGCACTGTTAGTTTTTGGTTTAAGTGAAAAATTAGTTAAATTAGTTGTGTTGAAATTCTAATTAATCTACTGTAAGATTTTTCAGAGAGCTACTCATTTCATGACAAATATTTGTCACTTTTTGCATTATTAATAATTTCTTAAGCCATTAAAGGGACAGTATGTAATATTTAGTGCCCCCTAGTGGTCTAGTTGGGTTAGGGTTATCCGGTGCAAGAGAGGGGCAGTGCCAGCACCGTGGAAACTCTAGGTGGACAAACGGCACGATGCGTTCCGCTAATGTACCTGGCCATTGTTGACACCTTTCCAGCACGCAATCAAGATTTCCTCTCTAACAACTTCTATCATTCCCTCAAGTGATGACGTAAATCAGTTACATCTTTTTGATAATTTGGTTGTCATTTTTTCATACAAAGGCCGACTAATATACTTTGGGGGCAGTAGTAGTTTAGGAGGTAAAGCGCTCATCTTGGGATCAAGTGGTCGCAGATTCGATTCTCGGCGCCTCCGTGTAATATGTCGAAGTGTCCCTGGGCAAGACACTGAATCCCCAATGAGCAGGAAGTTGCCTTGCATGGCTGACGCTGCTATTGGTTAGTTAGTGTGTTTAAAAGGGCAAGTGTAAGGCACGTTGTAAAGCGCTTAAATGCAGGCCATTTACATTCATCTGCTATACTTTCAGACTTGTTTATAGATCGCGTAATGACGCATTGCAAGACAATATTGTATGGCCACCGTCAATACTACTGGTGCTAATGTTAATATCTACCTTCACATTTGTACATGCAATTTGAATACGCTAAAGAAAATAACCCACTACATAATTTTGTGTAGAGTTTTGAAACACCAAGCCAAAAAGGTGAGGGAAGAGGCAGAGCAAGACGAAGGGGCGGTAGAGGGAGAGGACGAGATACTTGGGCATTACAGCGGAATTACACAAAGTGGCATAATCTTTTCTTCAAAACACAAAGTCCTCTTACCGGTCAAGTAAATAGCTGGAGAAGCGTCACTTTTCATCTGTAGTTTTCCCCTGAAATCTATCCATCTTGGAAACAGCCCCAAGATAAATCGTTGTACTGTTGCACTGTTTTTTATCGGGCCGCTTTTCGTTAGGGAGGGGTGGGAATATGTATGGTCGTCCTTTTGAGATTTTTTTCGGGACTTTCAGATTGAAATTCCAAATCTAATAGCGAAGTCTCACACGAATCGCGGGCTTCGCGGAAAATTCAAGCCACATAGCATTTTTTGGTGCTTTGGGCACCCGTAGCAGTGCGACCTCAGACTAACATGGCATCAACTTCCACATAGGATGCCAATTTTTTAGAAGAAACTCAAATTTCTCGACCTATGATTTTTTATGAAAATTAAAATTGGTATGATAGTTCATGTACTTTTGCTTCGTAATTAAATCAATGTTTTTCTTTTTACTGAAAGAACATTTTTATTCGACAACTAGGAGGCACTAAATATTACACACTGTCCCTTTAAGCCAATTTTAAAAATACAGCAACTGAATATCGGCTCTAAATATAGGTTATTGGCCTCCTCTTAATGCTAAAAATTGGTCTTGGTATCAGCCCTGAAAAAAAACAATCAATCCCTAATACAAGTTCTCATGTTCAAATCCAAAGCATGCAACAGGTTAGTCAAAATTTAACAAGACATCACAATATTTTGTATATTAAAATGAAAAAATTAAAAATTACACAATAAAAGATACTGCACTTAGAATTACTGCTAAGAGGTAGATAAAAAAGGAAGTAGGGAGGCTGTGAACTGTATTTCCTAGCAAATTGGAGACATGTGCTCTACCACACGGCATTTGTCATTTTGCTTCACATCATTCCTCATATTGGCGATGTTCTTAATTATATATACAGTGAAGAAAATAAGTACCGTATTTTCCGCACTATAAGGCGCACCTAAAAGCCTTTATTTTTTTCAAAAGCTGACCATGCGCCTTATAATACAGTGCGCCTTATTTATGGAACAAAATTAATTCGCAAAGTCTTGCAACTAACTTGCAGCCGCCGACTAGATTTTCCCCCGAACGCCAAGTAGTCCGCGGTGTATGCTGGGATTTATTTACCGGCGTTTCATTGGCTAACCAATGTGTCAATCATCATTTGAATGGATCACTATTGGCTAAAGTTATTCGGAGGTCAAGGGGAGGATCCTTTTTATCATTTACAGGCTGGCATTGGCTTGAACGACAAAACAAAGCCTGCAATTGGCCGAAAAAGACGTGTCAATCATCAGTTGAATCGATCACTATTGGCTAAAGTTATTCGGAGGTCAAGGGGCAGATCCTTTTTATCATTTACAGGCTGGCATTGGCTTGGACGGCAAAACAAAGCCTGCAATTGGCCGAAAAAGATGAATGCGTATAGCACGTGGCTGACGGCATACAGAAAGCATTTTTTTACTATTTTGTATTTGTAAATATTTTATTCTCCTGGATTTACTAAACTCACGGATATAATAGGACCACGGCTGCACATTATTATGAACACAACGACTTCGGTGAGCTACTCTGGCTATATATATTATATCCCTGTATCTTGTTTCAGACTGAACTCGATGTTTCTGTGATAAGCGGTGCAGATAATGGATGGAATGGAGTATCTATTTTTAAATTAAACTCAATTCCAAGTGTTTATTGTCATATATACAGTAAAGTTGCGAGCGAAAAAGAAAATAGAAACTAAGGAATGGTTGGCATTTCTTGAATCCCAAGACTTTAACCTTCCGAATGATGGAACGATGCATTTGAGTGACATCGTACGGACACCGCATCCGCACGTGTTCTCAACACGTATTTGCGTCTTTGCAAGCTTTCGGAATGTTAAGGGGATAATAAGTTTGACTGAACTATCTGACTGTTTTGTCGACGTTCCCATTGTAGCGCTTTATAATCCGGTGCGTCTTGTGTATGTCAAAAATAGGACCAAAAACCATTTTTTCGGGGTGCGCCCTATAACCCGGTGCGCCTTATAGTGCGGAAAATACGGTACATGATTTTTTTAACAATTTATTTGTGTGATATTGATGCAAATAAGTATTTGAACATCTGAGAAAATTATTGTTAATATTTGGTACAGTAGCCTTTGTTTGCTATTACAGAGGTCAAACGGTTCCTGTAGTTTTTCACCGGGTTTGCACACACTGCAGGAGGGCCTTGGCCCACTCCTCCACACAGATCTTCTCTAGATAAGTCTGAATGACCTGTTAGTCAGCCCATTAGAAGTCCACCCATTAGAAGTCCACCTGCACCCCATGTACCATCCTGAATCAGATGCACCTGTTTTAGGTCGTTAGCTGCATAAAGACACCCTTCCACCCCATACAATCAGTAAGACTTTAACTTGTAACATGGCGAAGACCACAGAGCTGTCCAAGGACACCAGAGACAAAATTGTACACCTCCACAAGGCTGGAAAGGGCTACGGAGCTATTGCCAAGCAGCTTGGTGAAAAAAGGTCCACTGTTGGAGTAATCATTAGAAAATGGAAGAAACTAAACATGACAGTCAATCTCAATCAGAGTGGAGCCCCATGCAAGATATCACTTCGTAGGGTCTCAATGATTCTAAGAAAGGTGAGGAATCAACAAGGAACTACACGACAGGAGTTTGTCAATGACCTGAAAAGAGCTGGGACCATCGTAGGTTACTGTAGGTAATACACTAAGACGCCATGATTTGAAATCATGCATGGCACGAAAGGTTCCCCTGCTCAAACCACCACATGTCATGGCCCGTCTTAAGTTTGCATATGACCATTTGGATGATACAGAGGATTCATGGTAGAACGTTTTGTGGTCAGATGAGACCAAAATTGAACTTTTTAGTCATAATTCCACTAAGCGCGTTTGAAAGAAGAAGAATGAAGAGTACAAGCCGAAGATCACCATCCCTACTGTGAAGCATGGGGGTGCTTTTTTTCTCCACATGGGACAGGACGAGTGCACTGCATTAAAGAGAGGATGACTGGGGCCGTGTATTGTGAGATTTTGGGGAACAACCTCCTTCCCTCAGTCAGAGCATTGAAGATGGGTCGTGGCTGGGTCTTCCAACACGACAACGACCCGAAGCACACAGCCAGGAAAACCAAGGAGTGGCTCTGTAAGAAGCATATCAAGGTTCTAGCATAGCCCAGCCAGTCTCCAGACCTGAACCTAATCAGAAATCATTGGAGGAAGCTCAAACTCTGTGTTTTTCAGCGACAGCCTAGAAACCTGACTGATCTAGATAAGACCTGTGTGGAAGAGTGGGCCAAGATCCCTCCTGCAGTGTGTGCAAACCTGGTGAAAGACTACAGGAAACGTTTGACCTCTGGAATAGCAAACAAAGGCTACTGTACCCAAATATCAACATTCATTTTCTCAGGTGTTCAAATACTTATGTGCAGCTATATCACACAAATAAATCATTAAAAAATCATGCATAATAATTTCTGTTTTTTTCTTTTTAGTTTATCTTCTCACAGTGGACATGCACCATCAATGAAAGTTTGAGACCCCTCCATGATTTCTAAGTGGGAGAAATAGCAAAATAGCAGGGTGTTCAAATACTTATCTTCTTCACCTTACAATGCCTCGCAAAAGTATTGCCCCGGGAATGCTGAAAGCAGGAATGGAATACAAGAAGATTTCACAATGTCTATACATCTACCGAAAACCTGTGCAAGCAATAATATCAAAATGGAGGGAGCATAAAACCATTGAAAAACCTACCAAGACCTGGCTTTCAATCAAAACTGTTGGCCCAAAAAGGAGAAAACGAATCAAAGTAGCAACCAAGAGGCCCATTATCACATTGTATGACCTATATTCATCCAAAGCTGGGGTGGGACAATCTGTGCATAAGACAACTATTGGCCGTATTCTGCATGGAAAAGTGAAAAGACAAAAGGAAGGGTCCTGAAAGAATACCATCAAAAAGCCTGTGGCGTTTTCAAAAAGCCACATGGGAGACACAAATAACAAGGTTCTTTGGTCAGATATGACCAAAATTAAATGCGTTATGCTTTCCGTAAGAATATCATTACTCATGACCCTGAAAACACTATCCCCACTATCAAACCGGGTGGTGGCAGCATCATGCTATGGGGTTGCTTTTCTTCAGCTGCGACTGGGAAGATCGTTAAAGTTGATAAGATAATTTGAGCCAAAAACAGGGCAATTCTGGCAGAAAATCTGTCAGAGTCTGCAAGAGACCCGAGAACGGGGCACAGGTTCACCTTCAAACAGGGCAACAACCCTAAACACAAAGTAAAATTTGAGGGGCATACTTTAGCGGTTTTCTGATGACACACTGAGCAGTACTTTTTTTTTTTGTGGTGGGAATTTCTGCAGATATGTCGTTGCCTGTCACAATCCCTGTACGTCTCTACTACAAGCACATGGTCTACGCTGACAGTTTAAAGGTGTCGGCCATTGTGATGGACAAGCTGCACCCTGACAAAACCTACCTTGCGGAAGATGATGTGGTACTGCCTGACCCTGCTGTTGTCGTCACTGTAAGTAACCCAAATTGTCTTTTTTATCCCATTATGTAGGGATGTGTAGTAGAGGTGAGCGGATTAATCCAACTACATATAGGGTGTTGATGTCATTAGACCACACCCCTTCTCATTACAGAGATGCACATCACCTGATATGCTTAATTGGTAGTAGGCTTTCGAGCCTATACAGCTTGGAGTAAGACAACATGCATAAAGAGGATGATGTGGTCAAAATACTCATTTGCCTAATAATTCTGCACTCCCTGTATCAATACAATCTATACTAAGAAAGTAGTTGGATCAAATTGATACTATTGTACTTGGATCAAAACTTTACTCCTCGACCAATTTTCTCAAAGCACCGCTTCTGAATGTAGATGGAGCAGTCCACTCTCTAAAGTGCCATGAAAAAGTATTTGCCTCTTGCTTGATTTCTGTGTTTTCATACACAAAGGTTTCGGGTTCCAATTTCTATACCTGTCAACCTCCACGGCTCCATGCCCGTACAAACTGTCGTATTTTCTCGTACAAAATCAAAATAATCGTACACCATATTTTATTTATTTTTCGGAATGATGCATGATAGGAAATCCCCAGGCGGCAGACGCTTGAGCACAGTAGCATCAAACCGCTTGCTTCGTTTGCAACGAAAATAAACGATACCGAGATAGAGGCTTCTGCGGAAAACTCCTTTGACTTGATTTTCGTTTTGTGATAGTCGGTGAATACCGGATGGTACCCATCATTGACAAATTTGCGTTTTTCCGTACAGATTTCCTTGTACAACGTACTCGTCTTAAAATGCATAAAAAACGTACTTTGTACGGCAAAACCGTACAAGTTGACAGGTATAAATTTCACACAGAGACAACACAAACAAATACAAAATGCATTTTTGAAATGTTCAGTTCATTTAATAAAGTACACTACGACCCTAGTGGTTAAGGGATCCAATCAACCAACCAACCTAGTGGTTAAAAAAACGTATGAACTAATTCGTTAAATAAAAATCTCGATTGGTTTAAGTTATAAGCAAAAATACAAGAACCGTCATAAACGGGAATTTTTTCAAAATACTCTCAGGGTAGGAATTTTGCATTTATTTGACTTAACATCACCTTAATTAGCTGACACCATTGTCAGCCATCTTTCTGCTACGGGTACCCAAAAACCTCAAAAAGGCTTGTCACAAACATTAGATGAAACATTGTATATTTTCGTCACTTTGAGTCTTTGTAGTTTGTATTCTTCCTTGTGCTTTTTAGCAATTGTTTTTTGTTGCACTAAACAATACAGCAAGATCGCCTGGTCAAATGATAAACACTGCTCCTTTTAACAGCATAAAAAATGACTAGAAATAGTTCTATTACAACTGTATTAGGACAAAAACAATCAGCAATAGAACAAAAATACAAATACTGTATAACAATGTCAACTAGACAAATAAATTTCCATTGGGCAATATTTTAAAAATAGTCTACAGTTCAAATAAAGAGTAAAAAAAAAAGATCCAATTTATATAGTCATCAAATTCACGAACAGCATTATAATTGCGCTCGGTAAAATGATAAAACAGTCTTGATCCCAGGAGAATAGTATCGACCCGATCCAAGTACGTGCTCAGTTTCACTATGTGGACCTGTCCCCTCACCCGTTGGTTCAATTAATCAATGATAATGACGTTTCTTAGCTAAAAATATCTGGTAAGTATTGATCTATACTACCGTAATTATGGGTGGAGCTTATTTTAAAAGTTGCAAAAAGTCACTTTCTTACGCCCTCATTGTGTTCCATTACACAAAAGAACAATCGCTGTGCAGTTTGGTCTAAATAAAATACATTTTAGAGGTAGCTCAATTGCTGAGAAGTTTGGTGTTTTCTATCAGTTTTCTTAAATGGGAGTTCTCGAGATGCTGGGATAAGCCACAGATGTGCTTATTGTTTATATCTCAAACAATTATTACCCACAAGTCATTGCTCAGTGAGATCAGTCTAATTCCTCTAGTATAATTTCCCTTGACCTACTTTTGAAGACAATGCCAGCGGACCTTCCTTGTCTTCCAAGAAGTGATTGACATTCAAAGATCAGCATCAGGTAAATATTCAGTACATTCAAACATTTCTCACTTGCATAATGTTTCTGGTCACAGCTTGCACAAAATAAATTTGTCACACCGTGATACAGTTTGATATAACATCTACATGAATAGTCAAGGAACATAATGGCGAGACTTTCTAAATCAATGTTCATCCATATTGCAGGTGGTAATGGATAATTGTTAAAGAATATAAAACAATAAACCTTACAAAATCTACTATCAATTGTCTAGAAGTTTGTGTCCTCTCAATCTAGCAAATCATTAACCTTCCTGTTGGCTATCATGATGTTGAACCACAGGAATGTGAATCACAGGATGACTTTAAACAAGGTTTGGAAACTGTTCAGGTAGTCAGTGTGGTCAATGATCTTGCAGAACGAGGTGTAGCGCTGATTCAGGAATACTGTGGTCATATCACAGAAGATGAAACTGATCTGCAGCATGTGCTGCAAATTGCTGAAAAACACCACAAAACTTTTCCTGACAGCCGTAAAGAGACTAATAAAGGACTGTTATTTTCTTATTGTTTGTATTATGTACCTAAGCCATCATTATTTTGTGTGTGTAACCGGCTTAAAGGGAGCTAATCCAAATGTATGCAGTGATTGAGCTACCTGTAAATATCAAATTACAAGACTAAAACTTATGCTGATTAGTTTTTGGTGGAAGTGGAACATTTTTGTGGAGTAAGATAAAAGAATAAAAGAAATAAAAAAAATATTGGTCATATAAGCTCCACCCTAACCGTGACTTTACTTAAATCAGATCGAAACCAAACTTAGACTATCGCCCATCTCTAGTGTGTAGGTATTCATTCAATTCATTTCTTCGTGTCAGATTTCCGGATATGTCCAGCAGTACCAATGGGCATCAGGGGAGGTGGTCTTCATGAACCCCATCCAAGAGATCCTGACCGAGATGACGCTCACACTGTCTGGAAGTGGCCTCATGCCGCAGGAGTTGGAATTCAAGTTCAGTAATATTCAGTCTTTCGCGGGAGTTGCATTTCAAAACTGTCCTACAATAGTCAAAACACACAGTTTATTTATATACAGGGCCGTGAAGAAGTATTTACTTCCTGATTTCTGTGTTTTTTTGTATATCACTCACAAAGGTTTCAGATCATCAAACCAATTTCAGTATCACTCAGAAAACCCAAGGACATACAAAACACAGTTTTGAACTGTTTATTCCATTTGTCAAGGTGCAAATAAATCCAAACCTATCTGGCCCGATGTGAAAAAGGAACTACCCTCTGAACCCAAACGAGTAGGGCCACCTTTGGCAGCCTTTACAAAAATCAAACATTTATGATGATTGGTAATAACTCTTCAACAATGATGTGAAATAATTTTGGCCCACTCTTCTTTGCAAAATAGATCTGCCATATTGGAGAGGTTTATATTATGAACTGCCTGTTTAAAGGGATTATAAAAGAACATTTTTATTTCCAATCAGGCACAGAGCATTGAGTGTTTCGTCCCATATTCCTCATATCCCCTAAGAGCTATGACGTCACCGGATGACAACAAAGATCATAACATTGGTGGGTCCCATTGAAAAACAGGCGGCAATTGTAGTAATCAGCGACCCTAAACACAAAGCAAGGACTTTGTGAATGTTTTGTCCAAGTTGCATGCTCTGACTTCCAAAAGCTGCTTGAGGTAAGGTTACCTGCCGTTGTTACAGCACGCATTCCTTCTTTGCATTTGGCCTGTCTTGCAGTTGGTATAATATTGTCTAGATAGTTCCCCGTTAGCGTCCGGCTGCCAGAGGCTTTCAGTTTTGTTTAGTCCAGGTTAGCCTCATTAGCAGTCGGCTAGCTGCCTAGCACATTGTTTTTTCCCAGCTGGGTTTGTATTTGTTGCCATGGCCGTATTTTGTTGTAGGTTCCCAATTCAGAGGTGGACCTGTTGATGGATTTCAGATTGTTGTCTTGCTGCATGATCCAAGAGTGCTTGAGTTTAAGGGTACGGATTGACTGCCGGACGTTTTCTTTCAGGATCTTCTGGTAAACTCCAGAATTCATTATTCTGTCAACCACACCAAGTTGTCCTGGTCCTGAGACACAAAAGAAGCCCAGTCATGGTCAGTGTTCATGACTCCACTGTAAGAAAGAATCTGGCTAAAAATTGCATCCATGGAAGCGTTCCCAGGTGTTGTCACAAAAGAACACAAAGGGTCATTACACATTTGCCAAAAAGCATTTTGATTAACCCTAATACTTTGAGAAACATTCGGTGGACTGATGAGTCAAAAATTAAACTTTTTTGGAAAGTGGCAGTGTGATGGTCTGGGGCTGCTTTGCTGTGGTTGACGGGAATAATAAATGACAGTGTTTACCAGAAGATTCAGAAGGGGAACGTACGGCCATCAGTTGGTGCCCTCAAACTCACGCGTTCTTGGATCATGCAGCAAGACAACAATCCGAAACACCAACAAGTCAATGATTAGAAACCTTAGTGAGTGATAAATATGCAAAAAACACAGAAATCAAGAAGGCGGCAAATAATTTTTCACGGCACTGTATTTAGATAGATAGATACTTTATTCATCCCCGTAGGGAAAATTACACTTCCAGCAGTATCCTTGTGTTGACAATAAAACAATAATAAGTAAAAGGAATATAATACATAAATACCCAATGTAACGTGTTTATATAGAGCATTTAAACAGTGCTACATAAAATACACACTGTAATGAAAATAGGGTAATATGCAATGTGGGTGTGGTTTAATGTGGGCTTTTACTCCCCGGATGGAGTCCGTGGAACAAGACTGTGACAGAAGTCTGTCGCTGAAGCTGCTCTTCTTTTTATTTATTCTATTTATTCATTTACTACTCAAGAACAAACCCAATATACAGGCTCAATGATTGTTTAACAAACTACTGTAATTTTTAAAGTTTTTCTTTAAAAATAATTTCTGTATTATCAAATTATAATTTCAAATATAATCTTGCTTTTTTTTATTGCACAACTTTATGATGACACGATCCACTTTATGTAGATGTTATGGAAAATGGCATTTACCTTCCTGCCTTGGAAACGTGCAACCTAGCCATTTGGAAGTGCCATAGACCAGCATGTGGCTCCAGAGCAAGTTATGTGGGTCAAGAAGTCCAACTTTGTGGGCGATAAAAAGCATCTTCCTCTGCCTTTTGGTGCTTTTGTGGTTGTTTGAAGACATGATGGCTTTTTGAGAAACTTGAAAATAAAAAGGATTTGAGCATTCACAATGTAGGTTCACCAAGCTCAATGATGCACAGGCAGACAAGCAGAAAATGGGTGATACTGTAATGACATCTTTTCCGCAAGACCTGCACTAAGGTCTCACTTTTATGACATAGACAAGGACTCTTGCCTGAAACTTAGAGAAAAGAAATCTGCTTCTGACACTATTGGGCAATAATTTGATAACATTTTATGGGTCAACCTGGACACCTTGTAAGTGACACTCCTAGGGTCATTGGGTGTTTCGGGTCTTAGTCAGACACCCTTACCCAGGCGACCAAGTCGGGGGTGATCAATCCCCCAATTTGTCTCCAGATAGCGCACTATGCCACACCTTCCACTTCCTCATCCAAAGCCAGTGTGAAGCCTTTTCAGCTGTTCTCAAAATGTTGTTGATGGCTCTTCGCCTATGCAGCCCACAAATACCATGGAGCCTGAAGACACTGAGTATGGACCCTCCTGCAAAGCCCCTGCAGTCCACCTCAATTGGCTCGCCGCAGGCCCTCCACCCATTCCTCCGGCATTCAAATCAAATCAAATGCATTTGTAAAGCACTTCAGGCAAAAAATTGCCACTCAAAGTACTCAGCTATGAGATCAGTGTACTTTGCCCTCTTCCAATCCTGGGCTAAATCCATCCGGTCTTCCCAGCTCAAGCCAAAGTGTTGAAGCTGCAATGATATCTAGGTATCAAAACTGCTTATGTCCACCAGGAGCTGCCAATCTCTTGCAGTTGTGAGCAGGCCCCCTCGAGTCTTGGATGGTTGAGGTTCCTCACCTGCTGGTTTTGATGTTGCCACTTGCTGGTGTTGATGCCAGTGCAGACTGTGTCTGCCATTGACCCAGGACCTGGTTGTGGCGCCACTGATATCTGCCAAAGCCTTTGAGCAACAGCTAAGGATGTGTTCTAATGAGCCTCTTTTCAAACAAGGCTGTCACACAGATTAATCCATTAGGCCCCAGGTGAACAGGTTAGCAGGGCTCGAGCGGACACCATACACTGATTTGACCAGGAATTTGGTCAAGGTGATCTTCTGGTAATGTACTCCCACTTTGTCCAGGCCCCTTTGCTTGCTCATGCCCACCACTCTGCTAAAGTGCCACGAGCGGCTGCCTTTTCCAGCAGCTGCCCTATTGTTTTATTGTCTGCTCCTATCTTCGGTGTTTTTTCTTCCCGTTTTGACAACTACACTATGGATTACTTCTATCCTATGGACATGGGTTTGAACGCACAAGAAATGCGTGTATTCAAGGAATTTCAACTCCTTGCCCTGAAAAATTCTCGTGCCGGCGTGATGAAGGGGCCTATCGTGGAAGAAAAGCCGGAGCTAGCGAAGCGGCTAGCGGCGTTATAAGTCTTCGGTACCATCCGTAATCATGGTAAATGCGAACTCACGACCAAATAAGATCATCAAGTGCTGGTGGAAAACATCGAAGCGCACAGGGAGCGCAGTTGCTGTGTTTTGCGGAAACGTGGCTCACGTTTAGCATTCCGGACGCTAACGTGTAGCCACCCGGAGCAATCCGGCTTCAACGCCGCTAAACAGAGACACGAAAGCCGGGGGGAATCGGAGAGGAGGCGGACTTGCTAACACGAGGTGGTGTATCCCTGGATTTTCACAAAGAAAAGTTTTCCATCTGCCGCAGGGATGTCGAATTTTTGGACTGGCGTGACGTCATCCACTTCGCTACAAGCACCCCTAGGGCATCATGTTCATCTGTTAATAAACAACGGGGTAGACTGCTGGAAGTGTGAATTTCCCTACGGGGATGAATAAAGTATCTATCTATCTATCTATCTATCTTCTTCCATTTCAGCGCAAACCTCTGCCTTTCCTGTCCTCTGGTTCTGCTGTAGCATGGTTTCGGGTTGCATCCCAGCCTGTATTGGTGTGACGTAAAAGGGGGAACTCTTATCAAAACACAGTAACGTAATAATCAAGCCAATGTTGTTGTCTTTCCAAATGGTCCAAGTTTAAGTTCTCAACTTCTAGTCTTGTTTTTGTTTTATTTTCTCATTATTGTTTTGTGTTCTATTCAAGCTTCTTCAGTAGATAATTAGTAAAAGAAAAGTCCATAAATCCAAAAGAGCGTGTGTCTTGATTAGTATATTGAACTATTAACACGATAAAAAGAATTTACCTAAAGTGTGTAGAGCCATTCTTCACAATAACTAAACAAGGTTTTTCATCCGTCTTTCTGACATAATGATCTAAAAATGTACGTGGTCCTTCAAAAGGCGAGACGAGTTTTGAAAAAAGACTAAACTCGGCTCTTTAATTAAATTGCTCAATAAATTTTTAGGATAATTTATTTTCATAGGACACTGTATTTCATGATCTGCTTTTAATGAGTAGAGTTACAAAATTGTATTAATAATACGTTACAGTAGTCTTTACTGAGAAAAGTAATTGTGTTCCAGGAATGTGTTCCTTTGCAGCCTGTCATTCCCAACCCTAGTTGTGAAGCATCATAAAATGGGAAAAGCATTTCTGTTCTCATTTTATCTCTCCAGACTTCCAGACCTGATGCCAAACAACCGCATCCGCGTCCAGTTTGAGTTTCTCCCTTACAGGGTGGGCATGAGGACCCTGGCTGCCAACATCCACTGCGCTCTTTTTAAAGACTTCAAAGGCAGCTGCGCAGTCAACGTCAGACAGTAAATCAAACTCCTAAAAAATACTCATGTTTGATTTTGAATAACAATAAATGCTTAATTTGATGTCATGTGGCGCTTTAACTGGGTGTAGTTCATTGGCATCACCAAGGGGGGGTATTAAATGCATTGGGGTTGGCTAAACTATTATAACTCCCTACATTTTTTTATACAGCACAAATGCACGTTAAACATAACCAACATCACATCTAGCAGCAGCTTATATCAGGTTTCATTATTTAAAACAATAGACAGCCAGATCCCTTCTAGACCATCTTTTTTTTCCCTTTTGTTTGGTCAATATGCATTTTTTTACATAGATTCTGTGTAGTTGACTTTAAATTTGTTGAGTATATAAAAAATAAAAGTATCTAAAAGACATAATTTTATAAGTTTTAAAAGGTTTAAAGTTCAAATGAGTTGAAAGTTCACTGGAGAGTGAAAAAAATAAATGCTGTTATAATTTAGTAGTAGTAGTTAATAAAAAAACATTCAGTGCATAGTGTCACATTATTATTGATAACATACAGATCAAAGGACCCCAATCCAAGTATTTTTACCTTTTTTATTTTTAGTTTTTATTATGTTTCCCCCTTTTTTCCCCTAGCTTTAAACTTTTGTTTTTTTTTTGCTTTTTTCTTATGTTTTCCTTTTTCCTTCTTTTGTTACATTTTTACTACATCCACTTTTCTTTGGGTGGGCAGAGTGTATCTGTGGGTAACCACCCTGGCCCCCCTCTGGTAAAGCCCCTGGTGTAGTTTATTAAGCGCATTTTTTTGGGGGGGGGGCTGGTGCCTTTTTTTTGTCGCTCTGCACCATTTATAGTTTTGTACTATTTGGTCGGTGGGCTTGACAAAAGAGGATAGCAGGATCAAACAGAAAATAGGAAAACTTATGGCAACATCAAAAGAAGCGTAGCAGCTTGGTTCATTTTGAGGAATAAATGATATGTAAATGGTCTGCATTTACATAGCGCTTTTCAAGTCAATGAAGACCTTGACTTATAATAATAAAATAATAATAATAAAATAATTTAAAAAAATATATATATATTTTTTAATTATTATTTTTTAGACCCGGTTAAACCACCCGCGAAAAGTGAAAATCTGCGAAGTAGCGACGCCCCTTCAAAAATGCTTAAAAAACCAAAACAATATATATATATATATATATATTTTTAAATTTTATTCTATTATTATTATTTTTTTAGACCTGCGTAGCTCTGAACCCGCAAACGCGGAACCTCAAAGTAGCGACGCACCTTTATAAATGCTTAAAAAAAAAAAGAAAAAAATATATCTATTACTATTTTTATTATTATTATTTTTTAGACCCGGTTAATGGGGACCAAAACCACCCGCGAAAAGTGAAAATCTGCGAAGTAGCGACACCCCTTCAAAAATGCTTTAGAAAAAAAAAAAAAAAAAAAAAAAAAAATATATATATATATATATATATATATATATATATATATATATACATTTTATTTTTTAATTTTTTAATTCTATTATTTTTTTTAGACCTGCGAAGCTCTGAATCCGCGAACGTCAAAGCGCGAAGTAGCAAGGTCCCACCGTATAGCGCTTTTTAAGTCAGTGAAAACCTCCCTAAGCGCTTTACAATGTGGTTCACACTTTACACACACACAGACACTCATACCTCGGGACAATTACACTCACCAATGCATTAACTGGGGATGTGGGAGGAAACCGAAGTGCCTTGAGAAACCACTTTATCCACCATGCTGGAACATTTTAGTAAATCTAGAGATGGTGATTAGAATTTAACCCAGGCTAAATTCTAGCTGCATTTCTTTCCCATGATACCACTGTCGCATTTAAGTCAACACATTGAACTGCACTTCAGACTAGAGTCATTGGGACACAGTCAAAATGGTTCATTCCACATCGACAGTGGCCCAATCTGAGGGTTTTCAAATGCTGCCTTCATGTCCTTATTTTGATATTCTAGTTCAAGTTTGCTATGATAAGGCAAAAGCTAGGGTAAAGAGTTTAGTGACAGACCTTTTTCCCATGAGATGATCCCATGATCTATTACCTAGGCTCACTCCTCTATTGGGCAAGTTCTCTGTCTTCCTCTCTGGCACAGAGCAACCTATTCGACGCTTAAGAAGTGAATGAGTTGCAGGGAGAGAAGGCCATCTGTCCCCATCCTGACTTACTGCTCTGGGCATCTGAGGAGGAGATTAAAGTTAAATGGTTTAAGTCATCTGATTACAATAATCCCTTGTTTTTCGCGAGGATTACGTTCCAAAAAGGGCCCACGATTGTCAAAATTCACCAAGTAAAAACCTTTATTTATTTATTAAGTCAACTCACATTTATTTGTACAGTACAGTACAGTACACACAAACACACACACACACCAATAGCCATGCTAGGCGCCTACTTGCTTATCAGAAGCATTAGGGGAGGGATTTTAAACTTACTTAAATTGGGGGTCCGCTACAATAAGGGTCCGGGTGAGGTTAGGCCACATGGGGTTTTCAACTACAACAGCGCTGAGAAAAATATTTCGCTGTTCTTAAAGGGACACTGGATGTCAACGTGGCAAAACAACAAAAAATAGCTCAAAGAAGTTAAGTCATGTTTAATTGTGACACCCTTAATCACAAAGAGTATCAAAGGGCGGCACAGACCACAGACTACAGAGACTGAAAGTTTTTCTTCACATTTTCACCCAGCCTTTCACAAAGACAAAAAGGGAAAAATATTATGTTTGAAGTAATAAAAAAAAGGGAATTAAGAAAAAGGGCAAACAAAAAATGGGAATGAATAAAGGACAGGAATAGAAAGCAAACAATTGAGAAGAATGAAAGTAAATAAATTAGAGAGAAAAGTCAAAAACTAAAAAAAATAAAATTGAAAAAAGGCAATTTTTTAGGTTTGCTTATTGTCTTTTTGATTTTCTTTTTTGTTCCTTCTTTAATAGTTTTCTTCTTTTTTTAATTAATGAGGTGCGTTTTGGTCACATTGAGTGTCTGTATTTTGTCTTCCGTTTATGCTTTTAGCACTTGATTTTGATGGCATCTGGGGTGTAAAATACATTCTGTCCCTTTAATATTCATATTAAGTCAGGGACCTCAAATTTTCATCCTGGGGGCTGTGAGTTTGAAACCCCTGCATTAGAGGTTTAATGTCTTGAACAAAAACACGAACATTTAATCAAAAGGATGCAGGAATTGAATCTGCAACATATTTGTCCCAAGACAATCACTCTACCTCCTGAGCTGCCTCGTAGCTCGCCTTTGTAACACTTTCATTTGACTCACAGGGTTTTGTGAAAAAGTGAAATGAAATGAAATAATCTGCATTTATATAGCGCTTTTCAAGTCAATGACTTCCCAAAGCGCTTTTACATTGTGCTTCACATTTCCCAATAGCGGCCGTGATCTGTGCAGCCCATATGGGCATGATCTGGTCGCGTGTCACTGGTGCATATAAAAAGAATTGGATGAGGGATAGCCGGTCTCTTTTTTTCTTCTGCCTTGCTGGTTCATCTCGCACCAGCCGCGCCAGGCAGCCATGCGGACCTGCACTGCGGCTTTGAGTTCAGCACGTGGGCCATACGTTGCAACCATCTGGAGCACGAGACAAAATCTCTCCAAGTAACACCATGTTTGCTGGTTCTTGGGAATAAGTGTTTTTTTTCTTTACGAGGGATTCCCCCATATTGACTAGTATTATCTCAAGGTTTCTTCATTTTCCTCATGTTGAGGTTTTTGAGTTTTTCCTTGCCCTCATGTTGGTTCGAGATCAGGGGTTGGTGTAATAATAGTCTGTGTAATAACCTGTGAAGCCCTTTGAGACTCTTTGTGATTAAGGGCTATACAAATAAAAATAACTTGACTTAAAATTATAGCGGTAAATTTTCTTTTTGCGCAAGTAACTTCATCTTTCAGCGGTCAAACTCCCATAATCTCCGGCGCCAACCCCCCCTCCCCCCACATTATTTCTCTGTGTTAATAAATTGTGTGTTCCATTTCAATAGGCCTGGTTCATTGAATCCATTTTCTTGGGATTACTAATTAATGTGAGAACTCAAAGTAATAACGTACACTTTTATCAGTATAGGAAATTCTAGCATCCTTCAGAGATAACAATTTTTTATGGTTGAGCACACGCAACACCTGGAGGCAAATACATTTACTGATTGCAGTAAGAATAATTCGTGTCAATCCTAACTATTTTCAAAATTAACGCTAGAAAAATTCCTATACATCTCAGTCCTGTGAATGACCGTATGTCACTTAAGTGAATGAGGATTTCTGAACAGGGTGTTTAAAAGCATTTGACCAGTACGTGTTAGATTCTGACATACGGTCATGGGATTGCAGTAGTGTAAGTGAGCGTGTTTGACCACCGTATACCAAAACTAACTATTTAGCAGTGAATAAGAAAATATTTGACCAGTTCGTGTGTAACCTTTTGACATGTGTTTCGTTTCACTCTTACTTTGACTCTTTCCTTACACTGTCACATAATCGTCTCCTGCTGCCTGTCGGCCACGTAGAACTGTTGTCGTTGAATGACTCGCCGCAGGGCCTCATACTTGCAAGCCCGACTCACGGCCGGTGCGATTAATGTGCGTGTGAAGGCGTCTCTGCTCACAAGTCCTCTAGCAGAATCTTCGGATGCCAACACGCTGTTCACAAACTTCACGCAGAATGTGAGGCAGTTGTGAGAGTCCTCACTAAAACTGACACACACACGCAAACATTACAAAAAGAGCTGGCCCAAGGTATACGTAAACTGAGCGTTCGCTTTGGGCCCCGTGACCCACAAGGAGACTCCCCCAAGGGCAGGTAACTTATATAAAATTAAATGATGAGCAGTAGTGTTACCAGGTGGGGGGCAGGGGTGGACGGTGCCCACACACGGACAAGCTCTTAAAAATATTGGTTGTAGTGGTGAAGAATAAAATACCAAAAAAAGCAAAAAAGACAAAAACCTGTTTTTTTTTTTAAAAAAGCAGAATAAACAGAAAAAAATTTAAATGAGAAAAAAGAAAACAAGCAGGAAAAGAAAAGACGCAAAAGCTAAGAGAATTACAAAGTTTACTCGTTGACTCAGATGATTAGATCAGTAGCTCGTCAGGGTACCTTTTGATGATATGCTAATTTTGGAGATGTGAGATTGAAAATTATTGATAACATGGCTGTTCTGTTTCAATCACTGAATGAGATGTGCTTTGTTTAAAAAAAAACAAAAAACAAAAAAAAAACAAGTATTGATAATGAAATGCGAGTCAATGAGGCAATTTATTAGTGACAAGTGGGTGTCATTCTACATTGAATCAATGAGAAAAGATAGTTGATTATGGTTATAGAGAGGAATTTACAATTAAAAAAAGTTGTTCACTTGGAGTTCAATTGGCATCTTTTGAGATTTTTGATGTTTAGGCAGTGTGATAGTTTAGAATTTGAGTACGAGCGTGTTACGATTGACAAATGATTAACAAATTCGTAAAAAAAAAGGTTGATTTATAGTTTGGTTGAATTAAAAAACAATTTGTCTTTCCTATGGTGGGAGGGTTTTCAAAAGACAATGAGGAGCAGATTAATCAATCGTGAGAAAGATCATATGAATTCAAAATAGCAGATTAATCGATCTTGAGACAGATCATGAAAATTTAAGAATATAATTGCATGGAAAATAAATTGATAAAAACTGATTAAGCTAAGATAATGTCTACATGGTCATTTAACTTAAGAGCAAAAATTTAGGCTATTGAATAGTCCAGTTGATTTAACAAGACATCCCAGTATGTAAGCATGATTGATTTTAACAGAATTCTAATTTCCACTAAAAAGAAAAGACATTTTTTGAAAGTCAATGGACTCTCTAAAAGAACAGATTGAACTGTCAAGGCTCATCCGAACGAAGATGAACAAATACTGTTTGCTGTGATGGGGGACACAGCTGAAAAAAAAATTAACATGACATCCATTCATCCATCGTCTGCGCCGCTTGTCAACAGCTGGAGAACATCCCGGCTGTCTTCGGCAGTGGGCAGGGGACACCCTGAACTGATTGACAGCCAGTTGCAATGGAACTAACAAAGACAATTAAGGTCATTTCATGTCTGAGATGGACACATTTTCGAAAATATTTTTGATGGGCCAAGCAACATTCAAGCAGTGGATTACGAGTGATCGTCACATGAACTGTGGGGCACACGTCAAGGCCGTCATCAGAACTGGAACACAAAGTCAAGTCAAGTCATCAAGGACATATGTTTGCTTGAAGTCACATTAGAGTCTTGTTAATGACAAAATGTTTTACATACATGAGGAAATTTGATAAATTTTATTTTAGGATGGACTGTTTGGAATAATTTAAATTTTATTTTAGGAGACAAAATAAATAGGAGAAATGTTTATAAGAATTAAGCTTCTACTAAATGATGTGATTATGTTCATTTTTGCTGGAAAAATTGTATTCTGAATACGCTCTCCATCAAACTTGTTTGGTTTGATTAACATAATGAACACATCATATTAGAGGGCTTTACATGTCTTGCCAGATTCAGCAACATGAAGGTGATTCTGAAGAAAATAGGTAAGAAGAAAATACTTTTGATTTTATGTAGGTTAATGAAAGCACTAAGCATTTACATTTGTAAAATTGTGCGATCAGAACCTAGCAACGAGAAATTTAGAATACTGATATGGTAAACAGGAGATCCTGAGATTTATCCTCCTTGTTTTATAACCTTATCTTCTCTGTTCCTTTATCTTCTTGGCTTTTTTACCTCACTGTGAATGTGTGAAACTGGAGTGTCATTCCCAATTTCGTTGTTACAATATGTTAACCCATTTTGTAACAATGACAATAAAGGTATATTCTATTCTACTATTCCATTTAGGTAAATGTCTACATTGAAATTTTTGATGAAAACATTACATGCAACAAGATTAGGCACAAATCTACAGAGTAAACATGATATTATGGTTTCAAAAGCAATAAGAGATGAAGAGTATCTAGATGAACAAGCGAGAAAGAAAATGTTTGCAAAAGTAAAATGATAATGCATTGTTTATAATTGGAAAATAAAAACGAAGAGTGAATCATAACAATAATATGATGATGATATTCAAGCAATTCTGTGACTGAAACAGTGCAATCAGCCAAATTTGAGATTTAGAGACAAAATAGATTGACAATTCCATCCATTATCTGCACTGTTTATCCTCAGTAGGGTCTCGGGGGTGCTGGAGCCCATCCCAGCTATCTTCGGGCAGTGGGCAGGGGACCCTGAACTGGTTGCCAGCCAGTCGCAGGGCACACAGGGACAACAACTCGCTCGCACATTCACACCTAGGGACAATTTGAACCGGCCAATTAATCTGAAATACGTGTTTTTGGAATGTGGGAGGAAACCGAAGTGCCCGGAGGAAATCCACGCAAGCACGGGGAGAATATGCAAACTCCACACAGGAGGTTGGATCTCATGATCGCAAAACTGTGCCGCACACGCGCTAACCACTGCGCCGCTGTGATTGACAATTCTGAAAAGGAAATTGTTTAGACTGTATTTATTTGATTTAGCATGTTGTGATCCGGTGGTTGTCAAGTCCACTGAGGAGGCCTAGTAAGGTGGACATTCGGCAAGTCCCCATTTGACTTATCGAGGTAAAATGTATCAACCTAATTGTACAAAGATTTGTTTTTCAGATCGACACACTTCCAGGACAGAATGCAGGTGACTTACAGCAAAACACCTCCACAGCTGTGCAGTTGGCCACCAAGGACTCGAGGTGGCTCTATGGGACTCTCATTCGTCCTGCACAGCCCTCAAAACCCAACCCACAGTGACATTTTACATATATTTTCATATTTCGATATTTCCATCATGACTCCTTTTAATGGACTGAGTAATCCCCAGTCCAAAAGGGGGAAAAGGTTTCGAACAGTACTTTTTCTGATCCGTGTATATTTTAATTTAAATTTACTACTACAGAAATACTACCACAATAATTCTACAAAGATGGTACTAGAGAAATGCTACAAAAACAAAATTATTACAAAGATAAATATGTAATTAAATGCTAATAAACATGGACATAGTATATTCAGTAGCCTAGATGGTAGGGCGCCCGCTTTGAGACTGGGAGGTCGCTGGTTCGCGCCTCGGCCGAGTCATACCTAAGACTTATAACATTGGTAAAATGGCGGCGCCCTCTGTTGGCTGCGGCTGCATCGGCTCGCTACAACGGGTCAGGTGTATCGACATTTCGTTCTTACAAAGAATGACAATACAAAGGAAATTATTATTATTATTATTATTTTGCTTTATTCTTAAAAGAGGAAAAAAATACTACAGAATTCCTACAGAAATAATATTAAAGTATTACTATAATACAAAAGTACTACTACAAAAATTCTACAGAAAAACTGAAACAAAAATACTACAAAGATAAAACTATGGTAAGACTACAAAATTACTACTTCAATAACACAACATTTTAGAGATAGACAGAGATAACATAATTACAGCAGCCAACCACACTTGCCATAATGATGCCTAGCACATAATCCCATTATAGACCAGAGTGGAATACACAAACCAAAGACCCAATCTGTACTAATAGCACCACAAAAGGGTTTCAAGGGGGTCCAGTGTATTATATAATAATAATAATAATAATAATATGACCCTAACCTAACCATTGGCATCACTTAGCACGGGGCGTTGCGACTGGTATTGATGATTACGATGTAGGCATGAGGGCCACAAATTCGCTAGGTATGAATGGTACATATATTTAGGCAGGGTATGGTCCACATTAATAAGGGAAACTGGAGATAATTGGACTGATTGGTCAAAAGGAAAGGCCATCTAAATTAGACAGCATTTCACCTGGCTAAAACCCATGGTGGTTTGTTCGTCACCAGGTTAAAATCATATGGGAAGAACAATTGTACTAGAGTCTATCTTAGTCATGATATGATAAAAAATATGGAAAATCCAATGTTTCCTGTGACTATATGTTTCAGAAATATTACAGCCCCAACAGTGCCACTGATAGGACAAGTTTATGGCGCCAAGGCCATTAGTTCGAGTGGTAACTAGTCCCATGAACTCTTCTTGCATTTTAAATGTAATGAACAACACCAGACACAATATGATTGCCAAATTAATGATTAGCTCGTCCCCATCATTTCAAAGGTAAAAGCAAAACCTCTATTTGACAAAAAGATGAAAGAACATTCAGGTGTAGATTCGGAAATGTGGTCAGGATGGTTGAATGTCTTTGGTAAATGGAATGGTCTGATTAGCTCTATATTAATCTCAGTGGCAGTATTTACAGCTATTATGGTGCTTTGCGGATGTTGTTGTATACCTTGTATCAGATCTCTTACAGTTAAAACCCTCGAGTGCACCTTGGGCCCGCTGCCATCTGGTGGCCAGTGCATGATAATTCCCCGTGTCGGACCCAAAGCCGGTTCCTCCTTTGTTGGAGCCATGATTCTTGCCAATCCAATTAGTCCAGGAGCCCTCCAAGTTGTGATAACTGCACTGTTTTTAACTGCTGACTAACGAGCAGACTTAATCTAAGCCAAGTGCAAAATTTAGGAAAGGAAATTGACTGGGTGTGTCCTTATTTTCTACTCAAAATGCACTGATTCCCAAATTTTTCATCATAATAGAATCATTCCAAATAGTTTTTTCCTATGCTTGGTCTATAAAAGTTTACTGACCACCACAAAGTTTTTTATCTTTTAGTGTTTCTGAATGCCAAGGAGTTGCACTTTAAAAAAAAACCATTATTTTCGCATGCTTTTTGTTCTACAGAATATAATGTCTTGCTTTAAGTTAGATTTTGTATTGTGTGCACCTTTTTCAGAGTAGAAGATAGTGCTGTAGTGCTTCTTTCCGCCGCGTGGCACTGTGAGAGGTCACCTAGCATTCCCCCCGAAGAAGAAATCCGGATTCCATTTCCTAGTCCGTTTGTAAACACATTTCCCTGTATCTCTAGACCTTTGACATTTTGATTGTTTAATATCGTGCATCCATTCGATATGGTTGGTGTAAAGTGTAAAGAAGAAGCGAGCCATTTCTTTTAAAATGAAAGTGGAGTAAGAAGGCTCGATGCGGTTGAGAAAATGGTTTGATCGCTTATTTTTCGTCCACTTTTTACCATGGGAAAGAAAGTCGCCTAACTCTTCCAAAAGTAAGTTAAACTTCACTTGACTATAAAGATAAATAAAGGTAAGTCATGTTTATTTGTATAGCCCTTAATCACGAGGCGTCTCAAAGGGCTTCACAGATCACAGAATGTCAACGCCTAATGTGTAGCTTTGTTTTTTAGTACTACGCTTTATCATTTAGCCTGCTTTGTAACGTAATAGAGCATATTATTTTATTAAACGTTTATTTTTCAGTTTCAAAACAATACAGGTTACTTATATAAACCTTAATCATACAAAATATAACAATGAAGCAACTTACGAACGATCGTCCGGAATCTCGTTTGTAAGTAGGGCAGCGTCTGTAGGTATAAATCAAATAAATAAATTAAGCTCAAGTAGCGCATTTAAACCCCAGTACTATTTTAACAGGCGCTGCAAGCAAAGCTACAAGGGGTCTGCCTCCCAAAATGTGAAAAGAGACATTTTGTACCAAAAAACAAACAAAAATAAAACAATTTTGTCAGGAGCCGCAAACAAATTAAAAGCCTTACAATGAACGCAACACATGCATTATGCATCTATATTAACCTACTATCACAATGAAAGTTGGATGCTGCACATTTAGTGGAGAATGAGGTGACTACTCGGTTGTATGATATCGCCAAAAGTTTATTGATGAATTGCCGAAAGGTCAATTGTTTTGATAGAAATAAATAAATGCATTTAAGAAATTTTGATGTCATTTTAATTTTGAGGATTGGTGCCTAATGTGCCTTTTATCAGGGCAACAAAAAGAGTGCAATAAAACGCAGCATGCTGTTATAAAAATAAAATCGAAACCTTTTGAAAAGGTTAAGTAAATAAAATCGCAGTTTGTTTGATTTCTGTGCAATTATTTTTCTTTTTTTTTACCTTTGCAGTCATTTGTGGATCACACGCACACAACAGTTTGCGACGTGCGTGGCTCCTTTAAAAGGGGTGGGGCCGCAAAGCTGGCTCTCACACAGGGGACACAGAAGAAAACAAACGAAGAAGGAATGTGCATACTTAAGTGTCAGGTTCAATGAAGCCTAATGTAGCAGAGTAAGAGTACAGTTTCTTCTTCACAAATTTACTCAAGTAAAAGTATAGTGATTTAAAATACTCCCAGAAGTACAAAATGCCGCAAAACACTATTCAAGTAAATGTAACCCGTTACTACCCACCTCTTCTTATGCTCAAACTTCTTTGAGTGAGTGCATACCTGTGCCAAGTGGGGTCCCACAGAGGGCCATTTGAGAACTGCTCCAGGTACTGGTCCCACTGGCCTAGTAGGTGGAAAGTGTCAGCTCCCAGCAAAGGGACACTCAAACAAGCATGCCAGCCAGTTTGGTCCCGACAAACACCCCTCCCTGTGTAGTTGTATACCACTCCTACATGTGAGCACACAGACAGTATATCACATGCACCCACTCACACACAGCCCTTGGAACATCCGTAGATAAAAAAACGATTTTTACGTCAAAGCGGATTCTGAGCCTACCTGAAGTGTTGGAGATTCCAGCGTGAAGCTCTGATGTTCCGTCAAAGTTACTGAAAGAATTCATTGTTACCATATCCGTCAAGTGATTCAGATTTTATGTGTACAGTATTTATGTACTGGTTACGTTGTCATTACTTATGAGGATTTGTTTGGTTATTATTTAGAATATGTATTACAGGAGTCACCAACCTCGACCTAGCCAAAACGTTATTGGATGTACCCCCGGGCCGCGCGACGGAGCGAGTTCGGCGGACACGGCGTCATACGGCGCAACGCGAGAAAATGCGGCGGGCATGATCGGGCTACCCCTGTAACTGGGGGGAGCCCGTTCCTCCGACGACCCCAGTAGCGCGGCGCGACGACGCGCGGCGGGCAGAGGCGGCGGACGTGAGCGGGACGCCCGTAACTGTGTCGGTGTCGTGCGTATCATGCCCGAAAGTACCCGCGCTGCGGGTCAGGGGCTCGCTCGCGGGAGCGACCGAACGGAAACCCGCGGTAAAAACCCTGTCGTGAATTTGTCTCCGATCGTCCCGGGCGGTAGTAAAATCGCCTAGCTGTACGACTCTTAGTGGTGGATCACTCGGCTGATGCGTCGATGAAGAACGCAGCTAGCTGCAAGAACTAATGTGATTTGCAGCTGCGATTGGCTGGCAACCAGTTCAGGGTGTCCCCTGCCCACTGCCCGGAGATGGCTGGGATGGGCTCCAGCCCCCCCGCGACCCTAATAAGGATATGCGGTGCAGATAATGAGATGAGATTTTTTAATTTTATTTTTTTGAGGGGGCGTCGCTACTTCGCAGATTTTCACTTTTAGCGGGTTTTTGCTCCCCATTAAAAGGGTCTAAAAAATAATAATAAAAAAAAAAATATATATATATATATATATATATATATTTTTTTTTTTTTTTTTTTGAAGGTGCGCCGCTACTTAGCGGATTTTCGCGGGTGGTTTTGGTCCCCATTAACCGCGATAACCGAGGTCTTACTGTATTTTCTATTAGTCTTTATATTGCAAATTCTTGCCATCTGGAGTGCAACCATAATTCTGTTGTAGCAATACAATAGTAATAAAGGTCATTCTGAAGATTTGCACAGGCCTGGCAATGTTCTTGATTGTTCGAATAACAATCCAACTGCTTTTGAACAAAACAACTGGTGAGCCTGGAGTAAGCAAGATAAAATCCAATTTTTTTGAGGGTGCTATGTGCAGAAAAGATTCCGCCCACCAAAAATAAAATATCATTTTTATCAGGATATTTGGGCACAGGTCTGTCCAATTATCACACACATGTGCCCAGTTCAAACCTCGGTTCGGGCCCTCTAGTAGTAAGAGGTATGTCAGACCCTAACAATGTCCCCACCAATGCCACGACTCTTGTTTTATAACCACTTGAGCAATAACAGCAAGTGTTCTCCAGATACTAGGGCAGGAACCCAGGCAAAATAGGTTTGGAGACCAATATAGTGCGTAGCCTAATCTATGTGTCGTGTAAAACAAGCTCACGTACCCATTGGAGTTGCATTTACCGGGCGCTACCAGAACGCAGCACTTGGTTTTGTGTCCATCGCTAACAGGGTCCGGGATGCTGATGGGTGCCTCTCGCAGCCGTGTTCCAGCCAGTCTCTGGAGGCAAGCCGGACAAGTGGGAGGCACAGAAAAACAGTAAATGTCCTTCAGGCACTCGTGCCGCAGGCAAATCAAGCTAGTCTCTTCCATTTACCTGTGCCTGCAGCAAAGCATGAGCGGCTTCCGTTCTCTTGCGTCTGGCTATCAGGTTGCCTGCGAACAAATGCCAAAGCTCAGGTGTTTAGTTTCACAGTGCTTGCCAGCTCAAATGATTGGCACGTGATCTTACCGAAAAATAGTTTATTTAATGGGGGCAGCAGTAGCTCAGGAGGTAGCCCGGTCGTCTTGGGACCAAAGAGGTCGCAGATTTGAATCCTGTGTTCTTGGGCAATATAGTGAACCCCTAATGCCACAGATATGCAGGTAGGCCTTGCATAGCTGACTCTGCACTCGATGTGTGGGAGTGTGTGAATGGGTATAGTGTGGAGTGAATTATAAAAAACTTTGGAGGTCCTCAGTGACTAGTAAATATGGATGCAGTCCATTTGCCATTTAATGATGAATCAGATTGTGTGATCAGAATTAATATCCATCCATCCATTATCTGTACCCTCCGTAGGGTCGCGGGGGTGCTGGAGCCCATCCCAGCTATCTTCGGGCAGTGGGCAGGGGACCCCCTGAACTGGTTGCCAGCCAGTCGCAGGGCACACAGGGACATTCGCTCGCTCATTCACACCTAGGTACAATTCGGACCGGCCAATTAATCTAACATGCATGTTTTAGGAATGTGGGAGGAAACCAGAGTCCATGCAAGCACGGGGAGCACATGCAAACTCCACACAGGAGGTTCCATCTCACGACCTCAGAACTGTGCCGCACACGCGCTAACCACTGCGCTGCCGTGCTGCCTCAGAATTTATAATCATATTTTATAAACTTCATATTAACTTAATAACCTTAAGTGTTTATTAATATTTGCTTTATTTTTTAAATTATGGTATGATTCATTTCTCATATCGTAAAGTTTACGGTCACAGATCCCTTAACTGCCAAGGTCGCCGGGCACTACTTCCTGTGTCTTGGGCAAGTACAGCCTGGTGGCACCCAGCCCTCTGCAGGGAGTTTTTTTGGATAGGAGTACCTAGTTATAATTATTTGGTTACATGATTTGATATACCGTATTTTTACTACCATAAGGTGCACATAACTCTTCGATTTTCTTCAAATTGTGCAGTTGTTAGGTTACCCCCAACACTTGCAATAAAAACCTGCACTCAAAGACACAGAGACGTAAGTATGACTTACTTGCAAAGAGAGATGACCATAGACTGCCTATTACAGTCTACTAGACACTCTGAAAAAGTCTAGTTCGTACTTGCCTTTTTATTGTATTAGGAACGCCCTAATTTACATGTTTCTTCTGCTAAAGGAAGGGGGAGTGACAAAAAAACAGTTTGAGATCTGTTTTCACAACAACATCTTATCGTATCAACACCTGTTTAAACTTACAACAACATGTTATCGTATCAACAATATTACTACTATTGAACTAGGCGAGAATGGCATACTAAGCAAGAATATGCACAGTATCCAACAGTAGAACAACTTATTTACAGTTTAAATCCATCAGCAGTGCGCCCCATTGTATACATTTCCAACTAAATACGACTTGTATGCAATGTTCCGTGACTTCTATAAATACATCTCCCGTCTACTGCTTGTGCAAAGTGGGACATGTGACATCACACTAAAGTTTTCATGGTTGCTAACGCCGTAGCATATCTAGCAATTTAAAAGTTATTGTTACTGTCTTGGTGTGTTTGTTTCATGAAAGAGTGTCAATTTTCTATCTAGACCAAGTGGTGCAGACTTCCAGCAGATTATAAAGAAAATAATGGACCGTTGTCGCTTGGGCTAACGTGTCTGTGGCCAGAGCTTTCACAAAAGCTGGCATCATTTCCGAGGAGCTGCACATGGCACAGAAAGTGACGGAAATGTGAGAACCAAATTCAGCTTTGCACCAGATCTTTTTTTTTTAAATGGTGTTTTATCCGCGTGTTCTACTTTGTAATCAATACTTAAATCACAACGAAACAGTCATGGTTCCGTTTTTTAATATGCACAATTGTATGCTTGTCTGCGTTGTTGTAACATGGCCGCAGCAGAAGGCACCCACGCCCTATCATACGGTGCACTTAGTGTGTATGCTAAATACAGAAATAGAACCAGATACAGAGACTGGGACTTAAGAAGAAGATAAGCTCAAGCTCTTTTTTCGTTGTTTTCTAAATTATTTATTAATGTTGTTGAATTTAAATACATTGCGGAAAAAACGAAAAATGTCAATGTTTTGGTTGCGCACCGCAGTGACCTATGGCATCTCAAAAGTAATATGTGTGGTGTGAACTCAAGTGTCAACTTTCCAGTGAGTGTTTTCTCAATGCACTGATAACACAAATTCAAAAACCCCAGCAGAAGTAAGTTTACAGGATCAACCGGTCCAGTATCCATGACAACAGACATGACGGAGAACCGCCAGGTATCTGGAGGCTGCCTCCAATCGAGGAAGCACAAGCTCAGAGGTAAAATGTTCCTTTGTTACAGGTTGCCTGCCCTGTGACATCATTAGCTGGTTTATGAAGGCCAAAGCAAAACCGTAGCAGCAAGAGCCGAATTCTCTCTCCTCCTCAAATCTGCATACACAAACATGGATGGACAGGCACACATTGTGAGCACAAAGAGTGACAAGAATGAAAACATTTAAAGGGATACGCAAATTATAAAACATGCAAAATGTGAGAAAGCAGTACATTTTTTTAAAATTAATTTCAATAAAGTAAATATTTAATCGGTATAATCCCATTATTTTATGAGATAATGCATTTTTAAGACAGCCTGACTTCCTGAGCAGTGACGTCCTCAAAGTAAAACTGGCACCCTCGCAAGCCAGTCACCATATAGGTTTATATGTGAATTAGTCAAAAATGTTTTGAGTATTTTTAGCAAAGTTTAAGTAGTTTTTGTGGAGTATTCCTGGATGTTGTGTCGCAGATGGGTGCAGCAATGGCACACAGCAGGCTAGCTGGCTGCTAAAGAGGGCTAACTGGGTTCGTCAGAAAAACGTGAAGCTGTCTGACCAAAAGCACGCAGTAAGAAATAGGCTACCAGGGATATTATATATATATATATATATATATACCGGAGCCAAATCCCCCTAGTGGGAGGTGGCTAGAGGCAAGAACACATTCCTGACTCTTTCTGGGAGATTGATACAGAGGAGGGGATTCCCAGCCCCCTCGCTCATCCCAACTGCTGTGATGGGAGTCATTAGGTGACCAAACCCCCAATTCCAACCCTTAATGACGAGCGCCAAGCAGGGAGGCAATGAGTACCAATGTTGTAAGTCTTAGGTATGACTCGGCCGAGGCTTTGACCAGCGACCTCCCAGTCTCGGAACGGGCGCACTATCCCCAAGTTCACCGAGCTGGGAATTAACAACGTAAAAAGCATGCGGCAGCAACATGAACCAAGCCAGAAAAAAAAAAAATTGACAAGGAAAGCTAGCCAGCTAGCCGACTGCTAACGGGGCTAACCTGGACCAAACAAAACCGGAAGCCTTAGCAGCCCCGACGGTACAGTTACGATCTTGGGACCAGACCCGAAACCGGCCTTAATTTTGGGCCGGGTTAGGGCATAAAATGTCAAGCGTTTTTTTTTCTTCATGGAGGATCTGCACAAAATGTACTTACTTTTACTCAAGTAGATATTTAGATGACTACTTTTTACTTCTACTTGAGTTATATTAGTCTGAAGTCACTGTACTTTTTCTCAAGTAACACTTCGGCACTGTACCTCAAAAATGACAAATAGAGCAACTTTGATACTGAATTTCTCGATTCCCTGGGACGTGGAATAATTAGCAAAATACCTGCAAAATTGTGGGGAGGAACACTGCCTGTTTTGTGCCTGTTTGAAAACAAAAATGTGTCTTTTATAATTCCTTTAAAAAAAGTGCAACCTGTCCAATGTCCATTTGCTCATAGAGGCAAAGTGGTCCAGTTGAGTGTCCCAGTTTGGAATGCAATTTCCAGGGGAAACCAGAGGGATAGCGATGCTTTGTTCCCAGCCGTGTTCCTCACGCTGAACACCAATCTCTGTATAACTCAGCACAGCACCTATAGCCAACCACACCAAATATCGCTTGAGGAAGAATTGAGCAACACTCCTGTTACAGTGCAATCTGTCACTGTATGCTAACAATAGAATGGTGAGCTGAGGCACAAACCAGAAAGTTCCAGTTGGAAGTGAATATCAAAGACAATAGTGATGTTAACAACAGTGTAGCCACCTACAATAGTTATACTCACTACGTGAGTTAGTAACAGAGTTACTCTATATAAAAAGTAACTAGTTACCAGGGAAAGTGACCATTTCCATCACTTAAAAAAGTTTAAATTTTTTTTTTTAAACAAATCAGAAACACTGCCTTGAACCTCAGTGGAACTGGTTAAATATAGGCTTAAAATACACTTATATTTTATAGCTTATGAATGGCCACCATTTCATGTTGACAATATCTGTGTATTGTTAGTTATTGCAACATCCATTTCAGCCTGGTCATCCTGGAAGGGGGATTACCTCATGTGCGGCCCCTTCTCAAGGTTTCTTCAGGTTTTTGAGTTTTTCCTTCCCATCATGTAGGTTTTAGATCAGGCGATTGTGTAATAATAGTCTGTAGTTTGCAATCATCCGTGGTTTGTGCAGCCCTTGAGACTCCTTGTGATAAAGGCTATACAAATAAACCTGACTTGAATTGACAAGATGGGAATTCTGCCTTTTTTAAAAACTGGCTTTTTTAGTTTGGCACACCAAAAAGAGACACCTCTTTTGGGTCCCAAAAACCTATTTATGTTGTTTTTGTAGTTTTAATCTCTACATTACCAACTATGTAATGGTATGCACGTAATGATTTAAATAGATGGAGAAGTAGATTAAAAAAGACAAATGGGAAAAGTAACAAAAGGAAAAATACAATAACAAAAGGAAAAAGAAAAGAAAAAAAGAATTAACTATATAAAACATAACACTGAAAAACAGAAAATATAAGAAAAATATTTATAAATCCAAACAAAAAAAAGACAAAATACAAAACAAATCTAACCTTTTTTTTAAGGTCAAGAGATTTAAAATCAACAACACAGAATCCCCAGATAATGCATATTGACCTTCACAAAAGAAAATAGGCGTCACAGAGGGAACCAGCTGTTGATTGATAGGGCGTCAGCTCCCTTCGTTCACTTCCAGGAGCCAGCTCATTGAGACGTTTCATTTGCAAACGACACGATTCGGTTGCTGCACCAATGGCTACGGCACTGTCAAATATAAGGCCCACATTTTTCATGACTCAGCCCTTATTCACCTTCTTAGTAAATACTATATTCATAATCGCTATCCAACTAAAAGATGTGAGGTCAACAACTCAAAGGAGAGTTGAAAGTGGCGTCAGGTGTGCCATGGGGGGCACGCCGCCGTTAGCGGTGTGCAGCCAAAGTAACGCACCGCTTTTGACAGTCAGTAATAACAAGGGATTTGTAACGGCAGAAAAATTAGTTTGTTAGATAACCCCGTTACCAAAGAAAAAATGTACTCACAGAAACATCACGATCAGTCTGAAACACGATACCCGAAAACTGTAAAGCCTGCATAACTCACCAATTACATCCCCTGGCCTTAATTAAAATTTGTTGAGTGTACGCAAAAATGGCTGCGTTATATCGAGGACAATCCAGGGAATCCAACCATTTAAAATATTTACTCTAAAACACACGATAATGCCAACAGATAAAAAAAATCAGCCTAAAAGCATGTGTGCTTTCTTCAATGTTTATACTCGTAAATTGATATTTTTGTCAAAAAACTCCCCTTGGAAACAAACAGACTTGTAAAATTATTCTATACGGGCCGGTTTGATAAAAGGGTCATCACCTCCTGTATCTCCAAATATCTTCAGCCAGTACTAACTGATTCAAGTGACTATTGACACATAGGTTAGCCCATTAAATTCGCAACATAATTTGATGCCGTTATCCGGAGTTGTATTCAATTTAGAGCTGAAGATAACGTGATTATTTTTACGCACTCTTATTACGTGCAGATGTGCACAATCATTGGTTTAAATTTTGGAAAGACATGGCAAACATTTACAACTCTTTCATAATGTCTAAAAAAGGGCTAAAGTGAAATACACATTTGTTAATGTTTTGGTGTCGAAAACTGGTCGTCCCAAAATGGCCGGGTTTTTTTAGACGATTAAACGTACCCTTAGAAAAATGTGTAAAATACAATGTTTCATTTTTCAGATTGTAATCAAATTTGACAAGGGTTCAAGCTTTTGTCTCACCTGTTTTCCAGCTAAGATGCCCATGCTAAACTCAATTGCGAAAAAAAAGAAAAATTAAGGCGAGGATAAAAACCTTCTATTTCTGTGCATTCCAACTCAGAATACTCAAAGTGGGCAGCACTTGGAGTGATTATTTTGATTTGGGAAAGAAAACTTTGGAGTCATACCTTTCAAAAGAGATTCAAGAACAGCATTCAACTTAGTTTGGGTATGTCTTGAATTGGGAGTTTAGACACATTTTACGAGGGTTAAACAGGTAACTAGTAACTAAATTGGACTCCTAAAGTGACCCTCCAACCCTGACTGTAATGACGTGTCTTACGTCGAGTGTTCTGTGCGTGTTACCTTCAGTGTTGGAGATACCGACATGAAGCTCACAATCTTTTTCGTCACTGAGAACACACAAATGAAAAATACAGTTGGATTGGGATGAGACTTCCGGTTCCGGTTCCAACATGGCGGCGCGTGTTTACGTTGCGACTGGTTGCTATCCGGCTATCCTGCTACTTACTATCGTTCTCCTGCTTTCTTTTTTGGACACATGCGTGGCCAATAAGACTTATAGTCGGGAGAAACTTATCCAATTGGGTGGGCGTCTAAATTTCGACTTTTCGGGCACTTTTTATACCACCTATGATATCCCGAACAGGCTTCAAAGGGACTCGGGTTCTCCGTGGCTACCCATTCTACCTAAGAAAAGACGAAGACAGCGCAAAGACAGAAAGCAGAAGCGGGGCTGTCGTGCAGGGAAGCGTGTGAAGTCGAAGGCGCAAGAAGGACATGAAGATGTGTCTAATCCAACCATTATTTCTTCATCGATCTTGCCGGTCAACCGACGCCTGAAGCCCAACGCACCCGAACGGCGAATTCTTGTGATGATCTCGAAAAAGACTACAGCTAAGTTAAATAATTCAGCAAAGCTAAAATTTGGTCTTTTAAATGTTAGATCGCTCGCTCCTAAAGCTTTACTTGTTGATAATATTATTCGCGATTATAAACTTACTGTATCGGTCTCTGTGAAACTTGGTTACGCCCGGACGAGTTTTTACCGCTAAATCACGCTTTTCCTCAAGACTACGTGAGTAGCCATGTAGCACGCACGTTGAAGAAGGGTGGCGGTGTCACGCTAATTTCTGGAAAAAAAAAAAAAAAAAAAAGAAAAAAAAAAACACGCTCAAATTTACTCCTTGTACCTCTAATAATTACAAGGCGTTTGAGGCTCTTGTTATGCAGTCCTCTCTATTGTCAATTTATGTAGTAACTATTTATCGCGCACCAGGGCCATACACAGCTTTCTTGGACGAATTTGCTGAACTTTTGTCTGAACTATTAACCTATGCAGACAAAATTATAATCATGGGGGACTTTAACATTCATATGAACTCCCCACTCAATTCACTCACTGTTGTGTCTAATTGACACGGTAAACATGACGGTGTTACCGTGTACTACAGTTATCTCGAATCATTATTTAGTTACATTCGAAGTACTAGCTAAATGTAGTACTAAAAAAGCCGAAGGGTTTAGTGGACGCAATATAAGCACTGGCACACTTTCTGAGCTCTCCGATCGTCTTCCAGGAGCAGTTGCGTCCTTTCCTTCATACAAAGGCTCTATCGACTCACTCATGAATGAGTTTAATGCTACCCTAGCTAGTGTCCTGGATTCAGTAGCGCCCATACGGCTTAAATCACGACCTAAAAGATGCACGCCTTGGTTTAATGATAAAACTAGATCCCTTAAACAAGAATGCAGGAAATCTGAAAGAAAATGGCGCGCTACCAAGTTGAGGTTTTCCACCAAACCTGGTGTGACAGTCTGTTGAAGTATAAAGCGGCCCTTGCCTCTGCAAAATCAGCCTACCTTTCGAAGGTGATTGCGTCACAAAAGAACAATCCCAAAGTCCTTTTCGACACTGTAGCATCGCTTACAAGGCAACAGACTATCCCAGATAAGTCCACCCATTCAGCCCATGACTTAATGGTCTTCTTTACTAAGAAAATTCAAGGCATACAGGAATAAATTGCTAAAGACAGTATTAATACAACACAAACTAAAGCGCTGAAATCTATAGATGCACGACATGGTGGCTGTCCAGGGAATTTGTCCCGTTTTAGTGAACTGTCACTCGATAATCTTAAACAGATGGTGAATATAGCCAAACCGACAACTTGCCAGTTCGACCCGCATCCAGGTTCACTTATTAAAGGTCTTTTTGGCGTCCTTGCACCTTCAGTTCTAAATATTATAAACATATCACTCTCCTCAGGTGTAGTTCAAGCGGCTTTTGAGTCAGCGGTTATTAAACCCACACTGAAACGACCCAACCTTGATCCAGAAAGCTTATGTAATTATAGGCCTGTGTCAAACCTACCGTTTATTTCTAAAGTACTTGAAAAAGTAGAGGCACAGCAGCTGAATGATTTCAAATCTGAGAACAAATCTTTTTGAATCAATGCAATCAGGATTCAGGGCTAACCACTCTACTGAGACAGCTCTGTTTAAGGTAACCAATGATCTCCTACGGGCAATGGACTCTGGCGCTTTATCACTTTTGCTGCTGCTGGACCTTAGTGCTGCTTTTGACACAGTGGACCATAATATCTTACTAGAACGGTTGGAAAAATGGATTGGTCTCTCAAGAAACGTCCTCTTATGGTTCAGATCCTACCTCTCAGATAGGCCGCACTGTGTAAAACATGGCGAAATGACATCTGAGCCCTTTAGTGTTACCTGTGGTGTTCCGCAGGGTTCAGTGCTTGGCCCCCTTCTTTTCAGCATTTACATGCTTCCTTTAGGTGATATTATTCGCAAGTATAATATCAGTTTCCATTGCTACGCAGATGACACTCAACTATATCTCCCGATGGCGGAATCTGCCACACTAAACTGTGCAAATTTGGAGGCCTGCCTTACTGAGATAAAAGAGTGGATGTCACTCAATTCCTTGAGTCTTAACTCTGAAAAGACCGAAATGTTAGTTATTGGTCCATCTAAATGCCGCGACTTATTCTCTAAAACTGCTGTAAAAATTGACAAATGTCACATCACACAGTGACTCACTTTAAAATTTAGGTGTCACATTTGACCCCGATCTGTCCTTTACTACACATGTGAAGAAAATTACTAGAACCGTTTTCTTCCATCTTCGTAACATTGCTAAAATTCGTCCTATATGTCTCAGTCGGATGCGGAGATTATAATTCACGCGTTTGTTACCTCCCGTCTCGATTACTGTAATGCACTACTCTCCGGTCTTCCGATGACCAGACTCAAGAGTCTCCAGCTGGTACAAAATGCCGCAGCGAGGCTTTTAACTAAGACAAAAAAGTCCGATCACATCCCCCCAATTTTGGCTAACCTGCATTGGCTCCCTGTTAGCCTAAGATGTGATTTCAAGGTTCTCTTATTATTATACAAAATCATACATGGACTTTCCCCCTCATATCTTTCAGATCTGATTTCCCCCTATGTTCCGGCCAGAAGCCTTCGTTCTGAGAGCGCCGGTCTTCTGGTGATCCCAAGAGCCAAGAAGTGTTCCGCTGGTTCGAGAGCATTCTCCATCCGGGCACCGGTGTTGTGAAATGCTATTCCCCCTGAGATCCGATCTGCAACCTCAGTGGAAATGTTTAAATCTAAGCTTAAAACTCACTTCTACTCTATAGCATATGAATAACCTAAACTGCTTATGTGTAATAACCTGTGAGACTCTTTGTGATTAAGGGCTATACAAATAAAAATGACTTGACTTGACTTGACTAGAACAGTTTTTTGAAGTAAATCTGGGGGAAGGGAGACAAACATTTTTCAGCACAGTTTTGGTAAAAGTAAGATAAAAGCAGGATCGGTGGAAAAAAAATGACCTTTTCAACGCAATTGGGCACTGTGAACACATCCTTAATAGAGAAAATATTCTACTTTATAAGCCCCACACATTTAATAGAAGCCTCAATGCATTCATCAAATGTTATAGGTTTAAAATGCGTTCAAAACGTACAAGTGGCCACATTTACACAAGAAAAAGGTTAATCAGTGGCTAAAATAGCACTGTACCGCACCATGTAGTAACAATGCAAAATTGTATTGATAACGTGTGAAAATTCTCGTTAGCAGAGGTGGGTAGTAATGAATTACATTTATTCCATTACGTTTACTTAAGTAGTTTTGGGACATTCAGTACTTCAAGGAGATTTTTAAATCCCTACACTTTTTACTTTTACAGTAGTAGATTTGTAAAGAATACATTTTACACCTACTACTCTACAGTAGGCAACATTGAAGCCATTACTTCAATCCCCTCACACAACTTTCTAACGTGGCTCTCGCGCGAGTCACATCTCTTATTTAGATTTGACTGGTGACCCAAAACAACCATCAGGCGGCACTTGTGAGCAGGGTTAGGAATGTTATTTCTTCACTGTACTGCAGGTATGTCCAAGGTCCAGCCCGGGGGCCAGTTACAGCACGTGGTCAAATTTTTACTTGTCCGCGGCCTCTGTCATAAAATTAATCATAAGTGGCTTGTCAGTAATGTTGACTGCAGTTTAAAATAAATTATACCACACCTCTAAAAGAAAAATCACCATTTTACCAGATGATGGCAGTAGGCCTTTGGCTTTATGTGAGAATTTGAGCCCACCCCATTTCCAACATGGCAACTGTAAGAAAAAAAAAAAAAGAAAAAAAGAAAGAAAAATGACGGAGGGCTGTCGCTTCCAGGGCAAGTAGAAATTTGAGATTTGTTTTCACCAAAATCCAAAACAACCGCATATTCCTAATTTTCTAATTTGCAAAAAAATAATATTAATAGGCCCTGCCAGTCGAAACATGCGGACTACAAAAAGCTAACTGGAAACGAATGCTTTGAAAAAGTGAAGCAACTAGAAGCCGTTTAAACGACAAAAAAACGCTTTTTCACGAAAATGCTACAAAGACAAGCTACGCGGTTGGCACACTGATCGCCAAGCATTGCAAACCTTTCACGCAGGGTGAAGTAATTACATACCGTTTAAATAAGGCCAGGCTGAATAGTAGGCCCTCACACATTTTCTGCTTACCAAATCTGGCCCGCTGTCTGAAACGTTTGGACACCCTTCCTGTACTCTATGCGCAGGTAATATAGCTGTACCCTCTTATAGATACACGTATATACACATACATATATATTATATAAAGTGGCTTGTGAAACTATTTTGCCCCCTTGAACTTGGTGACCTTTTGCCACATTTCAGACTTCAAACATAGATATAAAACTGTAATTTCTTGTAAAGAATCAACAATAAGTGGGACACAATCATAGAGTGGAACACACTTTATTGGATATTTTAAAGTTTTTTTAACAAATACAAAACAAAAAAGTGGGTGTGCAAAATTATTCGCCCCATTCAGTTACCGTATTTTCCGCACTATAAGGCGCACATAAAATCTGATTTTTTTAAAAAAGCTGACTATGCGCCTTATAATCCGGTGCGCCTTATATATGGGTCAATATTGAATTACAAGGTCTCGCAACTTACGGTAAGCAGCCACCGACTCCATTTTTCGCGTAGAAGAAGAAGTGCGCTGTGCATACTGGGAAATATTAAACAACGATTCTCTTTTATTTGTGCGTTTGTATAAAGACCCTGAAATGGCTCTTATTAAGAGACACGCTTACAACGCAGAGTTTAAACTCAAGGCGATCAGTCACGCAGTAGAACACGGGAATAGAGCAGCAGCGAGAGAGTTCAACATTAATGAATCGAACACGAGAGTGGCTCGAGCCGGCAGAATTAAATTAAAAAAACATGCAAACTCAACACAGGAAGGTTTGATCTCACGACCTCAGAACTGTGCCGCACACGCGCTAAACACTGCTGCGTCGTGCTGCCCAAGAACTATCATGCCAATATTAATTTTGATGAATATTCATAGGTCACAGCACGGCGGCACAGTGGTTAGCGCATGGGCGGCACAATTCATGTCTTGGGAACCTCCTGCGTGGGTTCAAATCCAGCTCCAGACTTCCTGTACGGAGTTTGTATGTTCTCCCCGTGCTTGCGTGGGTTTCCTCCGGGCACTCCGGTTTCCTCCCACATTCTAAAAACATGCATTTCAGGTGGATTGGCCGGTCCAAATTGTCCCTAGTTGTGAATGAGCGAGAGAGTTGTCTGTCCCCGTGTGCCCTGCGATTGGCTGGCAACCAGTTCAGGGTGTCCCCTGCCCACTGCCCGATGAATGCTGGGATGGGCTCCAGCACCCCCGCGACCCCACTGAGGATAAGCGGTGTGGCTGATGAGATGAGATTCATAGGTCAAAAATGTATATCATTATATCGTATAACATTGCGAAATCCATACCTACTTGTCGCCAAGTTTGTCTTGTATCTTGCTGCTAAGCTGGGCTCGTTTAAGACTGGTTTACTTTCACATTAAAAAATACAACGCCATCTAGTGGTCAAATATTACACAATGCACCTTTAAGAGATCAATGCTACTCCCTGAATTGGTGCAACAAATAGAACGGTCCTATTTTCTATTCTTTTCTCCAAAGGATATGTTCAATAAGGATACAAATGGTTCTGGTGGCCCTCACTGTATATACATACAGAATTATTTTTTAATGCATAGAGGGTTCACCCAAAACAAAAGGAGTACACAGATTTAAAAGAGTCCCACAAAAAGAGCAAGTCCTTTTCAAGTGATTCTCTTAAAAGTGTGGGGGGAAGAAAAGAACAGGGGCGTTAAATGTGCTACATGTGCTTCATTTATTTATGTGATTTACAGTTAGTCTCATCTCATCTCATCTCATTAGCTGCACCGCTTATCCTCAGTGGGGTCGCGGGGGTGCTGGTGCCCATCCCAGCAATCATCGGGCAGTGGGCAGGGGACACCCTAAACTGGTTGCCAGCCAATCGCAGGGCAAACAGGGACAGACAACTCGCTCATTCACACCTAGGGACAATTTGGACCGGCCAATCCACCTGAAATGCATGTCTTTGGAATGTGGGAGGAAACCGGAGTGCCCGGCGGAAACCCACCCAAGCACAGGTAGAACATACAAACTCCGCACAGGAAGGCCGGTAGCTGGATTTGAACCCACGCAGGAGGTTCCCATGACCTCAGAACTGTGCCGCACACGCGCTAACCACTGCGCCGCCAGTCAGTATTTTATTTTTATCTTTTCAAGTACTTCAATTAACCTGGATTATTTTAATATTTTTTTACTCAGTAGTAGTTTTTGACCACATTTTTTTACCCTGGTTCAAGACTGGGTGGAAACAGGTTTGCCGAGAGAAGGATGGGCGCCACCAGACAGCACTTGCTCAAGACAAACCACAGGAAATGGTGCCCCTACGACCATAGAGTGGTGAAGGGATCCAACCGACCAACTTATTTGGATCACTACTTTTTACTTCTATTTGAGACATATTATTCTGAAGTAACAGTACTTATCAGACATGGGGACTTGAGACTTAGTGACTTGGACTCGAGTCGACTCGAGTCGCAGTTTTTATGACTTGTGACTTGACTTGGACTTGGCAATCTAAGACTCGGGACTTGACTTGTGACTTGACTTGCCCAAGAAAAAAATACTTGGGACTTACTTGGGACTTGAAGGTGAAGACTTGAGACTTACTTGAGACTTGCACATGTGTGACTTGGTCCCATGTCTGGTACTTATACTTGAGTGCAATTAAGTACTCTATCAACCACTGCTTATTGCCCGAGATAAGCGCGTTTTTTCATAGAACGCAGCGTGTTACTACCAACATTTTTCAGGAATAAAATTAAAGCTAAGTACGCAAGAATTGCTATCACTAGTTAAGGTTTGTTGTTGTTTTCACCTGAGGCCGTCCACACCGTGCCGTGAAGTAATCAGGAAGCAGCAGCTAGTACCGTGGCCGTTCACGACAGGTGAGCGGACACGCACCGGAGCCTCCGCTAGGGAGAAGCTTAGCTCCTGGCCGCACAAAGGGCAGCACAGGCCCCCTTGCGCCTCTTCAGCCCGCATGAACACGGTCCACCCGCAGTGGGAGAATCGTAGTAGGTCTCCGAGTTCCATAACACGCTCGTAACCGACTCCAAACTGGCAGCTTGAGCCAAAATTGTGCGATGGGGGCGGAGCTTTGTTCTAGTTTATGACGTCTCCAACGTGGTGCCCACGGGCACCAGTGTGCTCCTAAGGACAGCTGTGGTGCCTGTGAACCTGTTATGAAATGAAATGATTTGTATTTATATAGCACTTTTCAAGTCAATGGCTTCCCAAAGTGTTTATTTTCAGCTCACCAATGTTGGGTCATTGTGATACTCATTGGCCTAACCAGCCTGTTTTGGGGGCGCTCAAACACCCCTAAATTCAACCCAAGCATCCCCAAAGATATAGCATTTTTTTAACTCTATTTTTTTAATAAAGTAAAGAATATGGGCTAAAATATGAGGAAAACGCTAGTTCAAAATAAAAAAAAAAGTTTAAGTCAAATCAAAACAAAACAAAAATGTGAGCAATGCAGCGTCGCAAATAATCCACTGCCTTGAAATTGTTTAGTCCGTTTGATTCCTAGCTCAGCATCATAATATTTTATGTAGTATTTCAGTATTGTTTTCTATAGTAGAATTTTTGTAGTATATCTGTAGTATTACTGTAGTTGTATTTTTGTAGTCATAATGGTGTATCATTGCTTTAATATTACCATAGCTTTATTTTTGTAGTATTTCTGTCATAATATTCATGTAGCGGTATCTTTGTATCATGGCGTTACTGTAGTCGTATTTTTATGGTATTTCTGTAGAAGTATTTTGAAGTATTTACTTACTTGTATCTTTGTAGTATTCCTTATGTTTTAATATTACTGTTGTTGTCTTTTTGTAGTATTTCTATGATATATTTCTTAATCAAAACAAATACAAAATATTATGTTCCACCCTGTTTTAAGTACTGAATTTCATATTTAGTTTTTTATTAATATTGTAGTACTTTTGTTTCAGACACTTGGGACAAAAAAAAATCAAGTTTTATTACTATCTCTCTCTCTCTCTCTCTCTCTCTCTCTCTCTCTCTCTCTCTCTCTCTCTCTCTCTCTCTCTCTCTATATATATATATATATATATATATATATATATATAGAGACATATATATATATATATATATATATATATATATATATATATATATATATATATATATATATATATATATATATATATATATATATACTAGTATATATATATATATATAATAGAATAGAATAGAATTTACTTTTATTGTCATTCTTTGTAACCATTCACACAGAATGAAATGTCTATACACCTGTCGATGCAGCCGCAGCCAAACAGGGCGCAGCCATTTTAGTCATTAGGTGACCAAACCCCCCAATTCCAACCCTTAATGCCGAGCGCCAAGCAGGGAGGCAATGAGTACCAATGTATATATATCTATCTATATATAGATATATATATATCTATATATATGTATATATTTCCTGCACCGCTTATCCTCAGTAGGGTCGCGGGGGTGCTGGAGTTTATCCCAGCTATCTCCGGGCAGTGGGCAGGGGACACCCTGAACTGGTTGCCAGCCAGTCACAGGGCACACAGGGACAGACAATTCGCTCACTCATTCACACCTGGGGACAATTTGGACCGGCCAATTAACCTGACATTGTAAGGTATGACTCGGCCGAGGCTTGAACCAGCGACCTCCAAGTCTGCAAAAATCTATTTTTTTTTTCTTGCTTAGGGCCCCATGAAAAACAAGAGGGGTTTTTTCTGCGCGGAACCAATATGACGAAAATTAAGGTTGTTCGAACTAGCCGGACACAATTGCGCGTAACGGCGCTGTGAGTCAAACACACAAGTGGGCGCTAAATATCTAGCGCAACGGAGTTAGCCTCAGCAAACATTCGGAGGCTCTGCAGAAAAGATGAGCACCAAACAAGTCACATGTCGGTCAGTCAGAACGCCCAACCGTCTGCATTTATGTCTGTATTTCTGTCTTGAACCTGTTTTCTTACTGTGTATCGGTCTGCGTACGGGCGTTTAGCTGTTTAGCTTGTGCTAATGTTTTTAGCGGTTATCCATTTACGAGCATTTAAAGGGCTTATTTTTTTAACACATTTAGTCAATCTCCTTTCTGACGAGCGTTACGTCACTGTCAATTAGAATACTCATACATATAGTATCTTTTGCCACATTTCAGGCTTCATAAATATAGCACATTTATATAATTTAATTTTATTTATATTTTAGGCAAGTCACATTTATGTCTATAGCCCTCAATCACTAAGGGTCTCAAAAGGTTTGCTGCACCGAGCAACATCTATCACAACATCCCCTGATCTGAATAGAAGTGTTTTATTGTCATTCGATATCAACGTTATGAAACATAGTATGCAACGATATTAGACATGGCACTTAAGGGTAAACGTGAATGAATTAAATAAAGTTTATTTTGAGCATGATATAAAGAAAACAAAAAAAGTAAAAAAAAAAAAGAAGACAATGTTAACGTAACATGTCTGAAATAAGATAGGAAGAAGCATGGTCGGTTGGTTAACCTTAACCACTAGAGTCGCAGGGGCACCATTTCCCGTGGCGCCTATCCCTCCCCAGGCCAACACATTTTTTCCGCCCGGTCTCGAAGAAGCTTATCCTTATTTATTCATATTCGACTTCCTTAATAATTTTCTTCCAGCTATATCTCCTGTGTTTTTACATCTAATGATCATCTCATGAATGAACATATTTACATAGGTTCTTTGGATGCACACAGTCACTTCATCCTTATCATCACCCATCCATCATCTGCACCACTTATCCTCAGTAGGGCGGGGGTGCTGATGCCCATCTCAGCTGGCTTCGGGCTGTGGACACTCTGAACTGTTTGCCAGCCAGTCGCAGGGTACACGGAGACATACAACCACTTGCTCATTCACACCTAGGGACAATTTGAACCAGCCAATTAACGTGACATGCATGTTTTTGGAATGTGGGAGGAAACCGGAGTGCCTGGAGGAAACCCACGCAGGCACGGGGAGAACATGCAAACTCTGCAAGGAGAGGCTCTGGTAGCTGGACTTGAACCCTAAGCCCCTGCACCGTGGGGCTGTGTGCTAACCACCCCCACCGTGCTGCCCCTCATCACTAATTTTACCATCATCATCATTGCTGTCTCCATACATTTTCATCATGCTATATAATAAAAGTATCTATTATGATAATAATCATTGTCACTGGTGCTATTGTAATATAAACATGTCATCCAGAATTTAGAGAGAAAAATAAGATGAAAGTATAAAGGGGCAAAAATATTTACAAACTAGTATTTGGACGTTAAGCTTTAGAGACTGGCCTAAGTTATAATAAGTGTGATAAAAGAAGAGTAACAATTGTAACCATAGTGCAGTGTACTATTTAATGAAATCTACATGAGGGGGCTGTGCGGTCCCTGTATGCCTGGTGCCAGAGTCTGGTCCGCAGTAAGTCGGATTCGTTCCAGGTGAGGGTTGGACTCCGCCAGGGCTGCCCTTTGTCACCGATTCTGTTCATAAGTTTTATGAACAGAATTTCTAGGCGCAGCCTTGGTGGGGATGGAGTCCGGTTTGGGGGCCTCAGCATTGCGTCACTGCTTTTTGCAGATGACGTGGTGCTGTTGGCTTCCTCAGGCGGTGATCTGCAGCTCTCGCTGGAGCGATTCGCAGCCAAGTGTGAAGCGGCCGGGATGAGGATCAGCACCTCCAAGTCCGAGACCATGGTACTCAGTCGGAAAAGGGTGGCATGCTCCCTCCGGGTTGGGGAAGAGATCTTGCCCAAAGGGGAGGAGTTCAAGTATCTTGGGGTCTTGTTCACGAGTGAGGGTAGGATGGAACGGGAGATCGACAGACGGGTCCGTACCGGTCCGTCGTGGTGATAAGGGAGCTGAGCCGAAAGGCAAAGCTCTCGATCTACTGGTCGATCTACGTCCCTACCCTCACCTATGGTCATGAACTTTGGGTCATGACCGAAAGAACACGATCCCGGATACAAGTGGCCGAAATGAGTTTCCTCCGCAGGGTGTCTGGGTTCTCCCTTAGAGACAAGGTGAGAAGCTCAGTCATCCGGGAGGGACTCTGTGTAGAGCCACTGCTCCTTCGCATTGAGAGGAGCCAGTTGAGGTGGCTCGGGCATCTGATAAAGGATGCCTCCTGGACGCCTCCCTTGGGAGGTGTTCCTGCTATGTCCCACCGGCAGGGGGCCCTGGGCGACCCAGGACACACTGGAGAGACTATGTCTCTCGGCTAGCTTGGGAACGCCTCGGGATCCTGTCGGAGGAGCTGGAGGAGGTGGCTGGGGATAGGGACGTCTGGGCTTCCCTTTTAAGGCTGCTGCCCCCGAGACTTGACCTCGGATAAGCGGAAGATAATGGATGGATGCATGAGAGCAAGGAAAAACTAAGAAAAAGTATCTGCTCAAGGAAAATTAACCCTCGTGTTGTCCTTATTTTAAGAACCATTTTTGTTCTTCATGCAGTTCTTTTTTTATACTTATTACATGGAAATGTGAATAAAACCAATTGATTTCACTGCTCAGAGTAATCTAGGAAAAGTCATAACATTTAAAGTTAAATAAACTGAGTAAGTGGATTTTACCAAAACAATCGCATGTCATTTTGACCTGAGGACAACAGAAGCTTTGAGAAACTTTGAGATGTGTTCGCACATAATTCAACAACAATTGGGACACAATTCTGAAATTACCGTATTTTCCGCACTATAAGGCACACATAAAATCTTTTTTTTTTTTTTTTTTTTTTTTTAAAGCTGACTATGCGCCTTATAATCTGGTGCGCCTTTTATATGGATCTATATTGAATTGCAAGGTCTCGCAACTAAGAAGAAGTGCGCTGTCCATACTGAGAAATATTAAACAACGATTCTCTTTTATATGTGCGTTTGTATAAATACCCTGCAATGGCTCCTATTAACAGGGATCAGAATTTTCCGCGGATCCGCGGATTTCCGCTGTTTTTGAACCCCAAAGGCATTCCGACTTTTTCACTTTTTCTCTTGCGTAGCAAACAAATTCAAAATCCGACTGTCTCACTCTTTCCTTTATTGCTCTGGCGCACCCTGGCGGCCGTTAGAAAAATTGGCCGCATTGTTGCTCAAGCTGCAGGGACTGAACTGTATTTGAACTTATCTTGCAGTATTTACAAAAAATTCAGTTATGTGGGCAAATTATTTTAATCTTCTAAAAATGTTACTTAAATGATAAATATAGGCATGGTTTTGGACAAGTAAATTGCCTAAAACCCAGGAGCTTGGGGGTGGGGGGGGGTGTCTCCGCCCTGCTTTATTCCTGGACCCTGGCTATTTCAGCTGAAAATGAAAATCTCCATTCTGATCCCTGTATTAAGAGACACGCTTACAACGCAGAGTTTAAACTCAAGGCGATCAATACAACACGGAAATAGAGCAGCAGCGAGAGAGTTTAACATTAATGAACCGATGTTGCGGAAGTGGAAGAAGCATGACATTTTACAGTTATTATGTTATTGCTTTATTGTTGTTGTTTTCCACTTGTTGTTTTTGCACATTACGAGTGTCACTATATTGCGATTGCACTAACGTTTAATTTCCCATCACAGTATCAGACGTTTTTTTGCGTGTTGACTAAATGGAGGAAAAGTAAAATGTTATGCCTTGCTGTTGTTCAAAGATGTTAAAGATGTGTCACGAAAATGCTTTACCACAGAGAAAAGAATAAAACAGCTGTTTATTCATTTTGGGAGTGAATGGAGTTGTGGAAAGCTTGTTATCTATTAATTAAGTTTGACTGACCTATCGACTGTTTTGTTGACATTCCCTTTGGTTGCATAACGTAACTGCAGCCTCTACTGTAGCCAAGTCAAGTCACATTTATTCATATAGCCCTTAATAACAAAAATGTCTCAAAGGACTGCACAAGATTACGATTACAAAATTGCACAATTACCTGATCTTAAACCAGCATGCACTCATAGCGCCTTATAATGCGGTGCGCCTTATTTATGGAAAAAGTTTTGAAATATATCATTCATTGAAGGTGCGCTTTATAACACTGTGCGCCTTATAGTGCGGAAAATATGGTAAATAATATAGATTGAATATTTCATTTGGGATGTGACAAGTTATTTGACACCTTTTTATTTCAGCTTTGCAAACTATTTCTGTAAACTTTAGTTTAAATGAGCCAATCTTGTCCTAAATGACTGCTGATGGTATGAGATGGTCTCAGGATCTTGTTAAATGAGCAAAATGCATCATGAAGACCAAGGAACACACGAGGCAGGTCCGAGATACTGTTGTGGCAGTTGATAGAAAAAAATATCTTTTCAGGTTTTTAACATCTCAAGGACCATCGTAGAAGCAATCATTTTAACATAGAAGGTGCATCAGACCACTGAAAGTCTAGCAAAGACCCTGTCGTTGCGGTAATTTCTCCTTGAACAAAAAAAATTGAATTCAACCCCTGGCAAAAAGTATGGAATCATCAGTCTCAGACACGTAATCACTCCGACATTTCATTTTATAGAACAAATTCAGATAAAAAGCATGAAAAAAATAATAGTTTACAAAAGTGCAACTCCTTGGCGTTCAGAAACACGAAAAGAAAAAAACTTTGGTGGTCAGTAAATGCTATTTTTATAGACTAAGCAAAGGAAAAAAATTTGAAATCATGAAAAACAGACAAAGAAATAACAATCAAATCATATCACGAGTATTTCGTTGCACCACTTGTGGCTTTAATGACAACTTGCAGTCTCTGTGGCATGGACTTTTTTTAAAAAAAAAATTTTATTATTATTCAGCCAGTATCAACCATCAACATGATATCTACCGGAAATCATTTTGTCACGCGAAGCTATCGACGAGACTCGTCGCCTTCGATCGGCGCCGGGTTTTTAGACCCAACTGCTGTGTTGGGAGTCATTAGGTGACCAAACCCCCCAATTCCAACCCTTAATGCCGAGCGCCAAGCAGGGAGGCAATGGGTACCAATGTTGTAATTCTTAGGTATGACTCGGCCGAGGCTTGAACCAGCGACCTCCCAGTCTTGGAGCGGGCGCCCTACCATCTAGGCTACCGAGCTGGTAAGCTACAGTTCAATGACAGGTCACACCGTTCCAAATGCAGAATATTTTGACTAGCGAATTTTGATAACAGGACTCTGACGGAGGACAGGAAGCGATGTTTTGAGAACAAGGCGCTGATGTCGTAGAAACGCTCGGTGTTGTTTTGAGTTTTACAGACATCGCAACGCCAGGGAGAGCTTCCCTGGCACGCCTATGGGAGGAGCCGGCACACCAGCTTGTGGAAAGACGTGGGCCAAGAGGAAAATTAAATGATCTGCATTTATGTATAGCACTTTTCAAGTCAAGACTTCCCAAAGCGCTTTACAGTGTGCTTCACATTTCCCAAAAGCGGCCGTGCAGCCATGCAAGGCGCTAACCTGCTTGTTGTGGGTATTAGGGGTTCAGTGTCTTACCCAAGGACACTTCGACATGCAACACGGAGGAGCCGGGATTTGAACTGCGATCTCTTGATCCCAAGACGAGCGCTCTACTTCCACTGCCGCTCCCCCAAAAAAGCGAGAGGACTTGAAGGGAGGCTTGACAGACTCGAGCGACACTAATTTGATTAATTCGGCCATTTTCGATGGAGTACACTTAGTTAAATTGTTTATGAAATTAAATCTGCCCCCGTGTGAAACAATCAGCTATTCTTTTTCATCTTTTCCATCAAGAAACGAGCACGCATTGTTGGGTGAATGTAGGTTGTGTTTGGTTAAAGGAGTCAGATAACGAATTCGAACAATTTGGTAAACAATACATTTTAATATTAAATTCCTAACAGTACATCTGTGCCATTTTGTGTTTGTAAGGTGTATTATGGCAACCAGTTCAGGGTGTCCCCTGCCCACTCATTGCTGGGATGGGCTCCAGCACCCCTGCGACCCTACTGAGGATAAGCGGTGCAGCTAATGTGATGAGATGAAGGTTTATTTTCGCTCAATTAAGGCAATTGCTGTTATTATTAAGGGAAGCAATTGGCTGAGGCTGCCTGATCTGTAATCTCCCAATGTTTCACTACGTTTTCGAACAATGACTAAGACAATTCAAATCGGCTTTTCGCATCTTTGCTCGCTTGTCATCGTGGCTGGCCACCCCTCATGACGTCACCATAAAGGCGGCGGCAGGCCCCCATTAATCGGGTGTTGTAAATGACACCTTATTGACGACGGAGTCGAACGCCGAACATTGCAAAAACAAAAACCTTTTCCGACGCGACCTTCACGAGTCTCTCAAACGTCGCCATCGTCGCCCTAGCGACAGGCGCCACTCAAATGTCTTCTTTCTCAATGAAGTTCCGGTTTCTCCCTCCGGTTCCTTTCACCCTCCATTCGTGTCTTTTATCATGCAGCGCTAGCAACGGGACCGTTTTGGGGACTCACCGTGCACGAAAACGTCAAAAGGAAAAGCTGGAGGTTGCCGCCGGGGACGCGCACAATAAACAGGAAGAAGCACACGTGGACACTTGATGAGTGCCAAACTGTATGCTTCATCAATATGGTGCCAACTCTCTTTGATTGCAGTTGCCAGATCATCTTTGCAGGTCGGAGCCTTGCTGTGGACAATTTGTTTTCAATTTCCACTACAGGTTTTCATTTGGGTTGAGATCTGGGCTATTTGCATGCCATGATATTGACTGGATGAGTCTTTCTCCAGGGAATGTTTTCACAGTTCTTGCTCTGTGGCATGATGCATTTTAATCTTTGAAAATGAGCTAATCATCCCCCCAAAAAAATTGCATTGAAGGAATAGGAAAGCTGTCCAAAATGTCAATGTAAACTTGTGCATTTATTGCAGACTTGACCACAACCATCTTCCCAGTGCCTTTAAGCGTCAACGATGGTTTCCTTCTTGCTTTGTTATATGAAAATCCCATTTCCTTTAGGTGATCTTGTACAGTTCTTCCTCACATGTCCTCTTGTTGCTCATGTTCTGTTTTCAAGACATATGGCCTGTACCGTATTTTCCGCACTATAAGGCGCACCTAAAAGCTTTTATTTTTTTCAAAAGCTGACCATGCGCCTCATAATACAGTGCGCCTTATTTATGGAACAAAATTAATTCGCAAAGTCTTGCAACTAACTTGCAGCCGCGGACTAGATTTTCCCCCGAACGCCAAGTAGTCCGCGGTGTATGCTGGAATTTATTTACCGGCGTTTCATTGGCTAACCAATGTGTCAATCATCATTTGAATGGATCACTATTGGTTAAAGTTATTCGGAGGTCAAGGGGAGGATCCTTTTTATCATTTACAGCCTGGCATTGGCTTGAACGGCGAAACAAAGCCTGCAATTGGCCAAAAAAGACGTGTCAATTATCAGTTGAATCGATCACTATTGGCTAAAGTTATTCGGAGGTCAAGGGGTGGATCCTTTTTATCATTTACAGGCTGGCATTGGCTTGGACGGCAAAACAAAGCCTGCAATTGGCCGAAAAAGATGAATGCATATAGCACGTGGCTGACGGCATACAGAAAGCATTTTTTTACTATTTTGTATTTGTAAATATTTAATTCTCCTGGATTTACTAAACTCACGGATATAAGAGGACCACGGCTGCACATTATTATGAACACAACAACTTCGGTGAGCTACTCTGGCTATATATATTATCCCTGTATCTTGTTTCAGACTGAACTCGATGTTTCTGTGATAAGCGGTGCAGATAATGGATGGAATGGAGTGTCTATTTTTAAATTAAACTCAATTCCAAGTGTTTATTGTCATATATACAGTAAAGTTGCGAGCGAAAAAGAAAATAAAAACTAAGGAATGGTTGGCATTTCTTGAATCCCAAGACTTTAACCTTCCGAATGATAGAACGATGCATTTGAGTGACATCGTACGGACACCGCATCCGCACGTGTTCTCGACACGTATTTGCGTCTTTGCAAGCTTTCGGAATGTTAAGGGGGTAATAGGTTTGACTGAACTATCTGACTGTTTTGTCGACGTTCCCATTGTATCGCCTTATAATCCGGTGCGTCTTATGTATGTCAAAAATATGACCAAAAACTTTTTTCGGGGTGCGCCCTATAACCCGGTGCGCCTTATAGTGCGGAAAATACGGTAGTTATTTGTCGACTGCTACATATCATCCTTGGCCTACCATTACGCTTGACTTTAACAACCTTCCCATGCTGTTTGTACTTGGTCCAAATCTCCGATACAGCTGACAGAACAGCCCACACCTTTGGCAAACCATACGAGTAGAGTTACCTTCTTCAGGGAGTTTGCCAATCCATTTAGTCCAGGAGCCCTCCAAGGTGTGATAACTGCACTGTTTTTAACGAGCAGACTTAATCTAAGCCCGGTGCCCATTTAAGGAAGGAAATTCAGATTCAGATTCAGATCTACTTTATTGTCATTCTAGTACACGTGTATACAGAACGAAATGTCGATGCATCTGACCCCCACAGTTTCCTTGAATGTACAGATATAAATAAAGTTGTATTGTAATTGGCTACGTATAGTATTTTACCATAGTGCCGATAGTGCAAGAAGAGTAGCTAACCAGATGTGCAAAATGGGCAGCCAGGTGTCCTTATTTTCTACTCAAAATGCACCGAATCCAATTTTTAATTACACATATATTTCCCCGCACTTGCTCTATAAAGGTAACATCTACTGTCCATTGCAATGTTTTTTCCTAATTTCTTTTAGTGTTTCTGAATGCCCATATATTGCACGTTGGAATGACCTTACGATTGTTTCATATTTGTGTTCTTTTTTTTAACAGAATAAAATGTCTGAGTGAGGGCTGTCCCAAGACTGGTGATTCCGTACTTATTTCTTGGGGTTGTAGAGATGCAGCCAAGATGCTCATGATCACTCTTTTTTTACTTGGACAACCTATTATATAAGGTCCCATGAATTTGATGGATTTGTATTATTGAAAAATTTTTTTATATATATATATAACTGGAGTTGTAGTGGAACTGAGCAAGCGTGTTGATAAGAGAGTACTCTGTTGGTTTGGACACATGGAGAGGATGGATGAGGAGTGAATGTTGAAGAGGATCTACAGAGCAGAAGTCAATGGAAGGAGACCAAGAGGAAGGCCGCGATTGATGTGGATGGATGGTGTTATGAGTGCACTGCAGGAAAGAGGTCTAAATATAATGGAAGCTAGAGCTCTTGTTGGTGATAGGAAGGAGTGGAGAGGTGTTGTGAAAGGATAGTGGGACTGTGGACGCGTTCTAAAGGATGGGCTGGGCACCCGTATGATGTGGGAGGGGTAAACCAGTGAAAGCTGTCGGGCCCTGCTGTTGAACAGAAGAGTGTGTTGTGTAAACCTGAACCGAGTGACACGGCCACTTTCTTGTGTCCCGTTTCATCTGGAGGGACAAAAGCATGACCAACTTAGGTGCCGAGGTGCCTAACTTGTTTGGGTGTTTGGGCATTTGTGTTGGCCATGGTCCCAAAATGTTTGTGTGTGTGTTTTTTTGCTATTTTTCCCTTTGTTTTCTTTGTTTTTGTCTGTTTGTCTTGCTGTTGGTCACCTCTCTTGAGGGATATGGCCAAGGTAGATAGATTGATATATATATATATAAAATCTCGCGAAACATCTTCAGCAATTTGATTGGTTGAGCGGTAGGTCAGACACAACAAATGCGGTGTGCTATGTAGTGTAGGCTTTTATATATTCATAGTGTGGCTCCAAGAGAGCAATTACCGGGGCCTTTTTTTCCCTACTAGGTTAACAAGGGCCAAGTATGATGTCGCAGTTGTCTTTAAAATAATTACGATCGTGTCAAGTCATCTTGTTTCACCCGAGACTAAGGCCTCAACTAATGACTATTTTGAAATATTGTATTGTTCAGTTGATTTATTTTTTTCCTTTGTGTTTGGTGCAAAAATGTGTTGTTCCCTCTTGTTGATTTGTGGTTGGTACTGTTTTTTTTGTGTTGTGCCCAAATAAACTTTCCATTCTTTCATTTGACTGAAAGAAAGTAACTCGCTCACACACACGCAGTCCCTATTAAGCTAACAAGCAAACGCTAGCACTTCGAGGGACCAGACTAATGTTATGTTTCCCCACTTAATCACTCAGACTTTGCCAGAAAATTAAAAAATTCAAACTTGATGCGCAATTCTACCACCATTGAGTAAAAGTGGAGTTTGTTTTAAGCACAATTAAACACTGCTTAAGATGATTTAACTGAAATGAAAAGTATCACTCACAAACACGCAGTCATTAATCAGCTAAAAAGCAAACGCATCACATCAGCTAGCTACGAGAGACAAAGGTTCCGGTTCCACACTTAACAACGCAAATACCAAATGAATAAAAACAATGAGGTGGCTTACCCTGCTTCAGAGCTCCCTTCATCCTCATCAGTGACTCAATGTTTTGGTTTTGATTTTTGGGTTAAGTAATTCCAATGCCAGTCTGATTCGATAGACCATGCTTTTAAAAGAAGGGGGGAAATTGTGTAGAAATAATGCCCATTGTGGCTCCAGTTCTCATTATCGAAATGTCATGTGAAACGTTACTACCCCCTAATATCGCATCCAAGAGGAAAGGTTTATCACACATTTCATGGGGAAATTGTCACTTTTTTTAAGAGGTGGCTCTTTCAGCTCGGCTCACTGGAAAGAGCCGTATTTGGCTCCCGTCTGCGTCTTGTTTTTGTGATGTTTTTTTACTAATAATAAAACATTGTGCACCAAATTACTTAGTCCTCAGTAATATCATGTTTTGTGGGGGATCACTGCAAAACACATGAAATATAAATTAAAATTTTACCAGATCTACGTTTTCTTTTGACATACATTTTTTTAGATTTCTACACACACCACAAATTTAAAGTCCAACAACTACACAAAATCCCTGAAAATGCATAACATTGAAATGTAAATTAAAGATATTAACTCTGCATTGCAATAAATACATGATAAAATGCAGAAAGAGAATAACTATTTACAATTCTATTTTAACCAATTTAGACACAGGTCTTCTGGAAAACACTCAAAAAAAATATAGATATGTCAAAAGATCATCAGTCTCTAAGGTTAAATGGTTGAATGCACTCTGCTCCGGTGCAATCAACATTGAAATGTGTCAAATTTGGCTCATTTTTCAGCTGTTTATACATACAGTACAGTACATTTTTTTTTGTCTTCTGTATGAAACTCAATTTTTACCCAACACTTATAGAGTTCTTTCTGTGTTTGTAAACAAGTATGACAAATTAAAATGGCGCTAATCTACGGTAATTTAATCTAAGGTAGTGTGGCTGCATATTGTCCTATAAGTTAACATGCTTGATTTTTTTTTTTTAATTCAATGTTAGCTGGTTTTCTAGCATACTATCATTAGCCGAAGATAACAATTTTAACATTCACATCCAAGTTATCATGCTAACATTGTCAACAACCTAACTTTCTAACATACTGTCATTCAACTTAAGCTAATGCACTAGTATAATGTCACTACCCTAAGTTATCATACTAGTTTTTCTTGCCTTCCTGTAGAATTCAGATCAAGGGATGATGTAAGGCTAGTCTGTGCAGCCCTTTTAGAGTTTGTGATTGCAGGCTGTACAAATAAACATGACTTGACATTGTTAAAGCAAAATGGAAGAATTTATGGGAGCCCATTGACACACAAAAACGTAGATCATAAACAGGAACCGTGCAAAATAGAACATAGTATGTGCTAGCAGCAAGATGGCAACTTTATATTAGTCATCATAGCCAACCAAAAAAAAGGTATTGATTGGCCCTGGATTACTTCTTTTGAAGGTACTGTAAAAATTGGGAAATTGGCCCTGAAAAAATGCTCATAAAAAGGTGTACAAACCCTGCTGTTATTTTTTTTAGTCAACAACGTCGATCAATTGCTGCAGTCCTACCTGATACATGCATCTTCATTTTCAATCAAGATTTTCTGTTACGTTTTCTCTGCAGGTACTACCTGCATGGTGTGTGCCGGGAAGGCAGCCGCTGCATGTTCTCTCACGACCCGTCCAACAGCAAACCTTCTACCATCTGCAAGTTCTACCAGAGAGGAGTATGTGCCTACGGGGAACGATGCAGGTCAAGACTATAATTGTTTAAAAAAAACAAAAAACATTATTTTACTTTTTTATGCTTTTTCAATCGAATAAGAATTATTCTTAAGGTTCTATTCATGTCTAAAACCACACAGTAATGTTGGGATGTGCAAACTACAACCCGTGGGTCACATGCGGCCATCAGGGTTTTGGATCTGGCCTGTCAAATTTAAAAAAATTATATTTATGAAACGTTAGAACTAAGTCCTACTACTATAAATATGTTTATTTTGTACCGCTCTAGTCCCCAGGTTCCCTGTGATTCAAATAGATGGCTACATTTTTCCTTACTTGCTTTTTTTGTTATGTAACTATTTTATTTATCAAAATATTTTATGCAAAAAAAAAACTCACTTCTGAGCTTCCCCCCTACTGCATTTTTAATTTTTTAAACCATATTATCAAATTTAGTGCCTCACTATCGTGGCATGCAGTTACATATTATGTCAATTTTCACGTGTTCTGTTTTTTCAATCAAAAAGCATTGAAATGTAAATTCTTGGGATCTCAAATTTTCCCCGGGTTGTGAGATTATGTAGATATTTAAAATGGCATTGTCCTGTGATGTACTGGTATATCTTATTGCATTTGGGAGCCAACCACACACTATACCCAAAACTTGCTATGTGCATTATTTGGATGTATAGACATCTATTATAATTCCATCTTTTATAATATATCATAAACCTGGTGTGTTTCAATGCATTTCCTTGGATTTTAGTATTTTTATCTTTAGTGCTGTGGAGTCATGTCATGTTTATTTGTTTAGCTCTTAATCACAAGAAGTTTCATCGGGCTGCACAGACCACAGATTGTTGCTAACCACAGACTATTATTTCACCATCCCCTTATCTAAAACCTACATGAGGGCAAGGAAAAACTCAAAAACCTCAACATGAGGAAAATGAAACCTTGAAAAGGGACCGCAAATGAGTTAATCCCTCTTCCAGGACGACCAGGCTACAATGTATGTTGCAATAACAAATAATACACAGATATTGTCAACATGAAATATCGTTCATTCAAAAGCCATAGAATAGAAATGTGTTTTAAGCCTCGATTTAAACAGTTTCACTGAGGTTGCATTTTCAGAGCGAAGGCTCCGGACTGGAACATAGGGGGAAGTGAAATCTGAACGATATAAGGGAGCAAGTCCATGCATGATTTTGTATAATACCAACAGAACCTTAAAACCACATCTTAAGATAACAGGGAGCCAATGCAGGTGAGCTTAATTGGGGTAATGTGATCAATCTTTCTAGTCTAATTTAAAATCATCGCTGCACCATTTTGTACATTCTGCAGGCTCTTGATTTTGGACTTCGGGAGACCGGAGAGTAATTCATTACAGTCATCGAGAAGGGAGGTAACAGACACATGAATTATAATCTCCACATCAGACTGAGACAGCATTGGGCGAATTTGAGCAATGTTGCGAAGATGAAAAAAAGCTGTTCTAATATTCTTAACGTGCGTTTGAAAGGACAGATCAGGGTCAAATGTGACACCTAAATTTTTGACTGTGTTACTCTGGGTGATATTACATTTTTTAATGTTCAGAGCAGTTTTTGAGAACAAATCACGGCATTTAGATGGACCAGTAACTAACATTTCGGTCTTTTCAGAGTTAAGACGCAAGAAATTGAGTGACATCCACTCTTTTATCTCAGTAAGGTAAGCCTCCAAATTTCCACAATTTAGTGTGGCAGATTCCTCCAACGGAAGATATAGTTGAGTGTCATCTGCGTAGCAATGGAAACTGATATTATACTTGCGAATAATATTACCTAATGGAAGCATATAAATCAGGGGTCGGGAACCTATGGCTCGCGAGCCATATTTGGCTCTTTCTATGAGTATCTGTGGCTCAGAGACCAATTTGATTGCATGCAAAATTTCTCCATCTTGTTCAAAACCGGAGTTATCTATCCTATTCAGGAACACGTAAATCCATACCAAAGCTGAATTCGAAGGTAACACTTCGCAGTATATATAGGGCACGTTTTCACTACAATTTACAGTCAAGGTGTCACACAAAAAAAGGGGGAAAAAAAACTCGTTTTGGCTGTACAACGCTAAAGAATCCTTTATTTAAAAGTTCACTATATAATCTGTGTTCAGTGTTCAGATACTTTATGATGATTCCACAGAACTGTAAATACGCCAAAACACCGGAAGAGAACTTAGTCATTTGATTGGGTGAGTGGGAGGGATGGGTGGAGCTATGCAAAATGTGCAAGCATTCCCTCCCATCTCTCGCCAAAGGTAAGCACATAAGGCTCCCTATTCTCAGAATGTTGTGACGTTTTTACAAAATAACTGCTTGCATCTGGTTTTGAAACCAATATGTATGAAAAAAAGGGTCAAAAGGACTTTATCCGATCTTGAGTAATTGCAAGAAAGAGACAAGTTTAAAGTGGTCTGTTTGTTGAATTTGGGACAGGGGCTCTGGCACTATTCTCTTTTCATAATTTTTATCAAATCATCAAAAAAAAAATGTGCTGAAGACTAAGCTTTTGTCTGGGGCGCCGGTTTAGCAATTTAGAATAGAATAGAATAGAATATACCTTTATTGTCATTGTTACAAATGGGCTAACATATTGTGACAACGAAATTGGGCATGACACTCCAGTTTTACACATAGTGAGGGTATGAGCAAGAAGATAAAGGAACAGAGAAGATAATGTTATAAAACAAGGGGAATAAGGCTATAGTTATAATTTACATGGTATTTACACAACAATGTCAGCATGTGGGATGTTACATACAGGGTTGTCGTGATAACGTTGTATCGTAACGGTTGTGCAATATTGCATTTGGTGCAAAGTCATCATGGTGCAAAAATAGTCCGCATATACATTGGTGCAAGCATAGACATCATAGTGCAAAAAAAGGAAATGGTCAGACATTGTGCAATTTGAGCATTAAACGTAGTGCAGTCGACATGTGCAAGAACAAGACTTGAGTAACATTATTTTCGTATGAGGTAGTGTTGGCACGAGTTTTCAGTTTTTGTGCGGTGTCTGTTGAGCAGTGAACAAACATAGTGCAGACAGCATGTACGTGAGTACCATTTTACATACGTGTGAGGTATTTTATTTTTTTTTTATTTTTATTTTTTTTTGCAACAGTTTTCAGTTGTTTGTGCGGTGTCTGTTTAGGGTGGTAATGGCTGTGGGGAAGAAACTGTCTCTGAGTCTGTTCGTTTTTGCTTTGTGTGACCTGTAGCGCTTGCCGGAAGGCAGCAGGTCGAAGAGATGGTGGCCGGGGTGAGAAAAGTCCTTGACGATGTTTTCTGCTCTGCTGAGGTAGCGAGAGCAGGCAATGTCCTCCAGACTGGGCAGAGAGCAGCCGACGATTCTCTGGGCTGTTTTTATGATCCTCTGGAGCTTTTTCCTGTCTGCTGCTGTGCACCCCGCATACCACACCGTGATGCAGTATGTTAGGATGCTCTCCACTGTGGCTTTGTAGAAAGACACCTGCAGCTGCTGTTTTAGGTTATTTTTCCTGAGCAATCTCAGGAAGTGCAGTCGCTGCTGGGCCTTCCCTACCACCGCTCTGGTGTTTGCAGACCAGGAGAGGTCGTCGGCGATGTGCACGCCCAGAAATTTGAACGAGTGGACTCTCTCTACGCAGTCTCCTTTTATGATGAGTGGTGCTGGATTCCTGCTATTCCTTCTGAAATCCAGAATCAGTTCTTTTGTTTTTGTTGTGTTCAATATGAGGTGGTTTTCCGAGCACCACGTTGAAAGTGACTCAACCTCATCCCTGTATGCCGCCTCGTCCCCTTCAGAGATGAGGCCGATCAAGGTGGTGTCGTCAGCAAACTTAATAATAGTGTTTGTGGGGTGGGTCGGTGAGCAGTCGGAGCTGTAGAGGGTGAAAAGCAGGGGGCTCAGTGCACAACCTTGGGGGGAGCCAGTGTTCAGTGTTAGGGTGGGAGAGACGTGGGTACCGAGTTTCACCGACTGTGGGCGGTTGGAGAGGAAGTCCATTATCCAGTGGCAGATGGAGGGAGAGAGTCCTAGGTGTGCAAGTTTCTCCACCAGGATCTCCGGGATAATGGTGTTGAAGGCTGAGCTGAAGTCCAGGAAGAGCATTCTGACGTAGCTCCCCCGGTGGTCCAGGTGTTTCAGCACGGTGTGAAGTGCTGTGTTTATGGCGTCGTCAGTGGAGCGGTTTGCCCTGTAGGCAAACTGGTGGGGGTCCAGTGTGAGTGGCAGGGAGTTTTTGATGTGCCGGGACACTAACCTCTCGAAGCACTTCATGACCACAGGCGTGAGAGCTACAGGCCTGTAGTCGTTGAGGCTTTCCACTGCTGACTTTTTGGGGACGGGAATGATGGTGGAGGTTTTGAGGCAAGGTGGGACGGTCGCCTGTGACAGGGACCGGTTGAAGATGGTGGTGAAGACCCCAGCCAGCGGATTGGAACAGTCCCTGAGTACCCTCCCTGGTACTCCATCCGGGCCAGTTCCCTTCCTGGGGTTTATGGTATTCAGCGCACGCCTGACTTCGTGCTCCTGAAATGTGAGGGAGTTGCTGCTGGTTGTTGATGGGTGTGATGTTGCTGTATGTGGCCTACCAGCTTCAAAGCGAGCGAAGAACTGATTAAGGTCCTCAGCTAGTGAAGCCTCAGCCTCAACAGTTGCCAGGTTGTGGCCTCTGAAGTTGGTGATGTGTTGGAGGCCCTGCCACATCCTCCTCGGGTCATTTCCAGCGAAGAGGTGCTCGATCCTCCTTGTGTAGGCTGATTTTGCTTCCTTGATGCCTCTCTTCAGGTCAGCCCTGGCCACCCCGTAAAGAGCCTTGTCTCCAGACCTGAAGGCGGTGTTGCGGTGTTTGAGGAGGGTGCGCACCTCGCTGGTCATCCAGGGTTTTTGATTTGGGTAGTTTTTGACTTTTTTATATACTGTGACTTCATCCGTGCAGTAACGGATGTAGGATAAAACAGTGTCAGTGAATTTCTGGAGGTCATGGTGTTCAAATACCTCCCAGCAAGTTTGATCAAAACAGTCCTGCAGCTTGGAGAGGGCTCCCTCAGGCCACGTTTGTATTGTCCTCGTTACAGGTTTTGTTTTCCTTCGGATGGGGGTGTATGAGGGGGTAAGGGATAGGCATATGTGATCCGAATTTACTAGGTGGGGGAGGGGGGAAGCTTTGTATGCGTTTTTGATGTTGCTGTAAACGCGGTCCAAAGTTTTTTCACCCCTTGTTGCACAGTTCACATGTTGATAGAATTTTGGAAGAACAGTCCTTAAACATGCATTATTAAAGTCGCCAGCGATAATGAAAGCTCCGTCGGGGTGTGCAAGCTGTTGAATGTTTATGGCAGCGAGTAGAAGGTTTAGCGCTGTGCTAGCGTTAGCATCCGGAGGAATGTAAACAGCTATCACAATGAGCACAGTTAGCTCTCGCGGTATATAGAATGGTCTACACGATACCGCGAGAAACTCTAGATCGGGCGAGCAGTGTGCATCAATAATTCTGCTGTTATTGCACCACGCATTATGTACGTAAATGCATAGTCCCCCACCTCTTTTTTTGCCGGAGTCTTCGTTGCGGTCGTATCGGTGTAGCGTGCGTCCTGTTAGCTGAACTGCAGCGTCGGGGATCCGCGGGTCAAGCCATGACTCCGTGATCACAAAAATGTTGCTATTCCGTACGAAGTTGTTAGTAGCTATCCGCAGCTCAAGCTCACTGATTTTGTGTACGATGGATCTGGCGTTGGTCAGGAAGGTACTCGGAAGCGCTTGTCGGTGTGGTAGTCTTTTTAGCTTCTTCGCTAGGCCTCCCCGAGAACCTCGTTTTTGTTTACGTTCCCTCCGCCGTCTCCGTCGCTTGTTGGGCGGGCAGGTAACCCAGGGAGATCCCGGTGGTCTTCGTATGTCCTTTGGGATGTTGTTGTTGGTGTTGTAATCGTGAAATGAGTCGAAATCTAATCTTAGACCCAGGTTAATAAGTTCCTGGCGACTTAAGGTGATAGTTGCCGAACAGGTATTTATCAAAGAAAGGATGAGAGATAAAAGAACACTTAAAGTAAAAAGATTTACTGGAGAGCCACGTGAAGCCGCTGCGTATAGTCGCGCCGCCATGTTGAAAAAAAAAAAAAAAAAAATTTAGTAAATTTGTCTCATAATATATGGTGTGGCTCTTTCCCAAAATAAAATTAATATTTTTTGCTTTTATGGCTCTTTGAGTCAAAAAGGTTCCCGACCCCTGATATAAATGATGAAAGGGCTCAGATGTCATTTCGCCATATTTAACACAGTGCGTCCTATCTGAGAGGTAGGATCTGAACCATAAGAGGACGTTTCCTGAGAGACCAATCCATTTTTCCAACCGTTCTAGTAAGATATTATGGTCCACTGTGTCAAAAGCAGCACTAAGGTCCAGCAGCAGCAAATGTGATGAAGCGCCAGAGTCCATTGCCAGTAGAAGATCATTGGTTACCTTAATCAGAGCTGTCTCAGTAGAGTGGTTAGCCCTGAATCCTGATTGCATTGATACAAAGAGATTGTTCTCGGATATAAAATCATTCAGTCAAGTCAAGTCACATTTATTTATATAGCTCTTATTCACCAAAATGTCTCAAAGGACTGCACAGGATTACAATTACAAAATTGCACAATTACCTGATCTTAAACCAGCTGCTCTGCCACCACTTTTTCAAGAAATGGTAGGTTTGACACAGGTCTATAATTACATAAGTCAAGTCAAGAAGTCGTCACATAAGCTTTCTGGATCAAAGTTGTTTCAGTGTAGGTTTAATAACAGCGGACTTAAAAGCCGCTGGAACTACACCTGAGGAGAGTGATGTGTTTATAATATTTAGAACTGAAGGTCCAAGGACCCCAAAAAGACCTTTAATAAGCGAACCCGGAAGTGGGTCGAACAGGCAAGTCGTCGGTTTGGCCGTATTCACCACCTGTTTAGGATTATCGAGTGACAGCTCACTAAATCGGGACAAATTCCCTGGACAGCCACCATGTCGTGCATCTATAGATTTCAGCCCTTTGATATGTGATGTATTAACATTGTCTTTAGAAATTTCTTCCCGTTTGCATTGAATCTTCTTATTAAAGAAGACCATAAAGTCATGGGCTGAATGGGTACAACTATATGGGATAATCTGTTGCATTGTTAGCGATGCTACAGTGTCGAAAAGGATTTTGGGGTTATTCTTTTGTGACGCAATCACCTTTGAAAAGTAGGCTGATTTTGCAGAGGCAAGGGCCGCTTTATACTTTAACAAGCTGTCACACCAGGTTTGATGGAAAACCTCAAGCTTGGTAGCGCGCCATTTTCTTTCAGATTTCCTCCATTCTTGTTTAAGAGATCTAGTTTCATCAGTAAACCAAGGCGTGCATCTTTTAGGTCGTGATTTAAGCCATATGGGCGCTACTGAATCCAGGATACTAGCCAGGGTACCAATAAACTCATTCATGAGTGAGTTGTTAGAGCTTTTATATAAAGGAAACGACGCAACTGCTCCAGAAAGAAGTTCAGAGAGCTCAGAAACTGTGCCAGTGCTTGTATTGCGTCCGCTAAATCCTGCAGCTTTTTTAATACTACATTTAGCTAGCACCTCAAATGTAACTAAATAATGATCAGAAATAACGGTAGTACACGGTAACACCGTCATATTTGAGGTTGAAACTCCTCGAGTCAGAACCAAGTCTAGCGTGTTTCCATCTTTATGAGTTGGCAAATCAACCAGTTGATTAAAACCAAATGTATCAATTAACGACTGAAACGCAACAGTAACTGAACTGAGTGGGGAGTTTATATGAATGTTAAGGTCCCCCATAATTATTATTTTGTCTGCATAGGTTAGTAGGTCAGACAACAGTCCAGAGAAGTCATCTAAGAAAACGAAAAAACGAGTATGGTCCTGGTACGCGATAAATAGTAACTACAAAAATTGACATGAAAGAGGACGCCTTATAATTAAGAGGCACGGGGAGTAAATTTGAGTATGTCAATGGTATGCTGATTAAAAAAATAATGCTGAAAGTTCACACTGGAAAAATAAACCTGTAAGGTTTTTGGGGATTCTGTTATTGTCCAAAAAATGGTCGTGTATTGAAAAAAACATAGTCACCAGTTTTTGACCAATTCAAAGCTCTAAAAATGCCATATTAAATGAGTGACATCCACTCTTTTATCTCAGTAAGGCAGGCCTCCAAATTTCCACAATTGTAGATATGGAAAACGTGGAAAACATCAGAATAACCGTTTAGTATTTAATGTTTATACCATTTAGTTGGTTTTCTTTATAGTAACTCTTAGGTATTGTTTTAGAGGGTAGGGGGAATAAAAATAAATTGAAAGCTATATATGTATGGATAAGTCTGATTTTTACTGAAAATTTTGAGTTGTTGAAGGTAAAAAATATTTATGAGTTATGTACACTGATGGGAACTTTTGGGAAAACTATTGTCAAGAAAATTGGCATGTATTGAAAAAAAAGATATTACTTTTCGACCAATTCAAAGCTTTAATTAGGCCATATGAAATATTTACCTATAAATGTTATGTTATCCATAAATTAGTTACAGTGGGACCTTGCTACTTCGCTCTTCGACGTTCGCGGATTCAGAGCTTCGCGGGCCTAAAAAATAATAATAAAATAAAATAATTAAAAAAAAAAATTTATATATAATTTTTTTTATTTTTATTTTTTTAAGCATTTTTGAAGGGGCGTCGCTACTTCGTGATTTCACGTTCACGGGTTCAGAGCGTCGCAGGTCTAAAAAATAATAATAATGAAATAAAATAATTTTTAAAAATACATATAGATTTTTTTTAAGCATTTTTGAAGGGCCGTCGCTACTTCGCAGATTTTCACTTATCGCGGGTGGTTTTGGTCCTCATTAACCTCGATAACCGAGGTCCCACTGTACCACCCTTTTAAGTTCACGCTTAAACAATGTACACTGACATGCATTGTCAGAAAGAAATGCACACCATGAGGGTTAAAATGAATGTACAAAATTACTTTACAGTAATTTTGTTTCAAAACCAATTTGATTAAATTGTATATTGATAGGCAAAAATGAAATCTAAAATGTAAATGTGGATGTCTACCTGTCTATTCATAAATGCATGTTTTTATTTTCTGCACGAATGGAATATTTATAATGAAAAATGCTTGGGGACATTGGGGACAGGTCTTTTTGAAAATGGCCTAGACTATATGAGAAATTGGATAAGCCTACGTTATCTTTTTCCCTTATGTACCCAGGTATCTTATCCAAACATGTTTTAACCCCATACGGCTCGCGATTCAAAAGGTTTGCCCAACCCTGCAATAAAGAAACTTACTGGCCAAAGAACATGAAACAACTGTAACTGATGGCCATATTGAATTTATCGTTCACATTGTTGCACAAAATAATTAGTAAAGTGATAGTTTAGATCTTGAAAAATATAAACGTCACATTGTCCAACTGTCGATTTATGTTTCCCAAACAGCTTGAGTAAGCAAGTTTTTTTCTTGTAATATTTGCAGATACGACCACATCAAACCTTCCTACAGAGGGGGAGGCGGAGTGTCAGAAAGCAGGGCAGGCCCAGGAGGAGGAGCGTCAGTCAGACCAGACATCAAGAAACCAATGAGAGATGCACAAGGTCAACATCATGACATGCACGCACTATGGCTGAATAATTACGACACTGTAAAGGCTGTAATTACAGTTTAAATTGCTATTATAGAAACAACAAATGGACGGAATGGGGGACAGGGTTCCTTAGCTTGATGCACATTGGTGAATCTTTTTTTTTTCCCTTTAGACGTTTTTCAGAGATTCTGCTTTGTAGCAGGGCTGCAACTAACGACTATTGAAATAGTTGTCTAGTCTCCGAGTGTTGAAACGATTTGTCAAATGATCATTTGTAGTTTTTTTTTATATATAGTGTAAAATTGATTTAAGTATGTGGCAAATTAAAATAAACACAAGAAAAATGGGCACAATGAAAAATATTTTATTGAACATACTGCATATTCTAAATAAAAAAAGGCTTTGTCTATAACCAATTAAGCACAGTGATTGACAGGGTTCGTACGAGTGCTTGAAATCCTTGAAAATGCTTGAATTCAATGTTGTGTTTTCAATGTCAGAAAAATGCTTGAATTTTGGGTGAGGTGCTTGTAAATACTGTAAATGATTGCCATGTTTCTTGGCAGTCTGACTATAGACCACGCAAAGAAGATTTTTTTTTTGTGCGGGGAAAATGACATCGTCCTGCCTGTCTAGTGGCTTGTCATTATGGCATTGTCACATGAAGCGTCACAGCCCTCCTACTGGTTGCACCCAAGAGAACATATATTATCAATAATGATCAAACATCACGCACCAAATTATTTAGTATTTAGTAATTCCATGTGTTTTGCTGGGATCTCCTACATACATAGGCGTTAACAATTGAAGTTTGTTTCAATTTCTAACATTTGGCGGGCACAGTCTGGCAAAGTTTTTTTTTATTGTGCATTATACACAATTATAGCTTAAATGCATGTCATCAAAACCTGACTTGCTTGAATGTTACTTAAATTCTCAGTTTTCTTCAACTGACCAACATGCTTTCTCTTTAAATGTTCGTGCATAACCATTGTAGTGCTATGATATGCTGGGTCTGTGTTGTAAACTTAGCAAGTGGACTTTTCGTTCGCCGTATCCACGCTAAAATGCTCCCAAAACTCTCAAAAGTTTGGTACACGTATGGGATGTTGACGCCATCATTGCTGTATGAGACAGAGTCGCTGTTGTGCATGAGTGAATATCGGCAAAAATTATAATGATGTAAAATGCCTCTCTCTGTTAGAAAAAGGTGACAATAAACAACAATGGAATTCATTGTCGATTATTTATAATATCAATTTTGGTCGAAAACGTACCCAAAACCCTCATAAAGATTGGGGAGAAAATTTTTTTGCTTTTTTTGTCTCTCTAAGACTCTATTGGTGTTATTCTTCCTTGTGTTTTTTTAGCACTCGATTTTAGGTGCACGACAAAATACACACTGTTCCTTATTGTTTAATTTTCTGAATATACTTAAATCAGATTAATGCCAAAATTCCAAATATCGCCGACCCTTACTATCTGGTCGCTGCGGGCACTACAGTGGACCCCTGCCCAATGCGAACAAATTGACAAAGAGGATGCTTACGGACAAAAGTGAAAGAAAATAAACAATAGCTCATTTGTGTCTATGTGTGTGTGCCTCAGTGGGTCAAGCTGACAGTGTGTTTGGGGGTCCGGCAGTCACTTTAAGTACCGAGGTCCCTGCCGCGTTGCCTCACTCGTACGTGGATGCCATCAGGACAGGCCTTGAAGCATCGGCACCAGAACAAGGTTGGACAACAAAGTTTATTTCACTCGTATTCAATGTGGGTGCGTTACTGAACAAAGGTAAAAAAATTACAATTACTAAATACTCAATTTAAAAAATAACTACAGTACCCCCCACATTACTGACACACAAAAGGAGCTCATCACTCTGGAAAAAGAAAACGATCCAGTTACAAATTACCATATGTACTCTCATTGAAGTCAATCCTCTCAAACTGCTTTAAAATAGCCACATGAAAATACGGTATTAACAATTATTATGCAACAGGGCAGCGGCACAAAATGACTCTAAAAAGAGGGGGCATAAAGGAAAAAAAAATACCAAAATGAAAAATAAGTAAAAAGCCAAAAAAAAAAAGAAACAAAATGATTTGAAAAACAAGGGAAAAGAGAGTGAAGGAAAAAAGAGAAAAGATAAGAAAACAAGAAAAAAGGCAAGAAAAAGAAGTAAAAAGCTTGGAAAATAAGTAATAAAGAAGAAACAAATAGAAATGAAAATAGAGAAAAGAAGTACAAAGCAAGAAAAAAAGAAGTAAAAAGGCTAGGAAAAATAAACAAACTGAGAAAAATATTTAAGAAAAGGGGATTTTATGAAAAAAAAGGCAGGGATAAAGAAGAAAAAGTCCAGGAAAAGAGGTGGTCTCCTTAATCGGTCTTGTGTCGCATTCAAACAATTTCCAAATATATCAAGTCAATCTTGTTGCCAACATTGTACTTCCAATAAAACGTGTCATTAAATGCACTTCTGTATTGTGCAACCGAATAAATACAGCCCCAAAATGTTAGTATTATGCAACAAAAGATACTTTAAAAAAATTAAAATCCGATATAAAAATTGTTGTTAAAACATCTGACGTTTGTGGGCCGTACAACCTTTCCAAAAGTACATTAGTCAATTCATTAAAATCTGAAAATGAATCTAGTGTTGCCGGAAATTCAGCAAAATGTAACTTGATGTCAGGTTTTGGACATGTTTGGTAATGATTTGTTTGCCACACTTGGGATTGATGATGCTCACTGTTATTCAAAGTTATGCTCACAGACTTTGGTTGAATGTTCAGACCTGTGGAAGCTTACAGGGAACAATGGTCCTAAGGGGCCGGTCACACAGCCGTTTGCGGCTGAATCACGGCTAAAATTTTGCGTTTTTTTTTTTGCCCGTGGTTGCCCGGGATGGAAAATGCGCAAAATTGGCTAACCCGCTGTTCATCGGTGGTATGCCCGCAAAACAGACGCAGGCGACTGTTCCGCTTCCTCATCGCGTCATTTCTGCGTCATTTTCTCGTGTGGACCACGGGTATAAAAGCTCCCGAGCCGGTGTTGTGCCCAAATCCGACTCCTACGCAACACCCACAAAGCCCCACCCCCTCGCGTGACTTTTTCATCCACGTCAACAGACGCATTTTGTAATACGATCGCACTTTATTGTTTATATAAACGCGTTATATAGACTAGGATCTCCCAATTGTTATAATTAGCTCGCTTTGTAGTTTTAATAAACGTTTTATATAGAATACGATCGCTTTCGTTGGAAGCGCAGCAGAATGCGCGTTCACGCGAGGGGGGGGGGAGGATTTTATATACGGTGTGCATTACTGTTCGATTACGTTCACGACAAAAACAAAGACGGAGTGGATTAAGTTGTATTACATTTCCAACAAATGCAAGACGATGTGGTTTTAGTTATATGTTCGCCATTACATTCCCCAAAAGTGAGATAAAACGAGGTAAATGTGGTTGCATTAGCGAGGGGAAGCAAATCTCGGCACCGGGCTGTAAGCAATCATAACCGCACAAGACACAATTCCGTGAAGATCAAGATTTCAAGCTATGGCATCATTTTTATTTTATTATCTTGATAAGAAATGCCTATGAATAATAATGTATTAAGACGCGATCACTACGCTGACGGGGGGGGGGGGGGTCTTAAGGGTGATCGTTCTATCTTCTTTATTCATTATCCATTATCGATCATTTCATAATACGCTACAAAGCTTAGGAGCCGGGACTCCTACTCTCAACCAAAAGGCCAAGCTAAGGTCCCAGAATTAAAGCCTTGCTGCGTATGCACCGAAAGATTTATTCGAAATGAAGAGAAACTACGCTGACGGGGATCCATGTTCACCTCTTGACGTCACGAGCACAAATGACGTGTCCTCGGCAAATCGCGCCGTATATATGCGGAGAAAGGCGTTTGACTGTCACACGCGTAACACGCTAATTTTACGTAATAACACTGCGATACAGGCGCAGAACATGCTATTACCATGCTCCACCCACGATTACCCGCTGAAATTTCCCGTCCTACCCATGTGTAACCACGCCCTGGCCGCGGCCAGAGCACGTTGTTCCGCGTCATTTCCGCGTCATTACTTCGTGTTGACCACGTGTGCGGCACGCGGTTTAACACGTGCTCAAACTTTTGAGCAGCTCAAAAGTTTTGAACGCGGCCAACCACGTGAAAATTTCCGACCGCGAGTAAAGCACTGCTCTATCTCGTCTATATGGCGGTGTCAAAACGTCCAACAGCGCCCAACAGCATCTGTTTCACGGCCAAAAATTTCGAGTCGTGGTTCAGCCTCAATACGCTTGTGAAAGGCTGTGTGCCCGCGCTCTGAAGAACTGAGCAGCGCAAAACTTTTTCGCGATGCCACCCACGCGCGAATTTCCGACCTCGTGTTGAGCTCCGCTGTACCTCGCCTGAATGGCGAACTCAATGAGTCCAATAGCGTCCGCCTCAAAGGCAGAAATTTCTGGCCGTGATTCAGCCGTAAATGTCTGTGTGACCGGCCCCTAACACTGCTCTTTTTACAATGAAAAATAAGTGATTGTTGCTCTTGGGTGTATAGCACTTACCCAAATGGGAGGGGCCTACCAGGACTTTTCCCAGCTGTGTCCATACGCAGCGGCAGGACGCTGTTTTTACGAGGATAGCTGCCCGTATCTCCATGGTGACCAGTGCGAAATATGCCGGTTGTGCCTGCTGCACCCTCATGACGCAGAACAGCGGCAGGCCCACGAAAAGGTAATGCCAACTGCTATTTGGTGTAGGGCTGCAACCAAACGCAGTTTTAATAGTCTACTAGTCACGGAATCATGAAAGGATTAGTCAATTAATCGGATATTAATTAATTTGAAATTTAGTATTAAGTTGATACAACTATGTGGCAAATGATAAAAAAGTCAAGAAAAGTTGACACAATGACAAATACCGAGTTTTCCAGGCTTTAAGTCGCACCAGTGTATACGTCTCACCATCCAAAAAATGCATAATTAAGGAGAAAAAAAAACATAAGTCGCATTTTGGGGTGAGATTTACTTGATAAAATCCAATACCAACAAACATACATATCATCTTGAAACAATTTAAAATAAGAATAAATAAATGCCCCCCAGCATCAAATGTTTTCCCCAACATGCAGTGGCTTGCGAAAGCTATTTGCCCCCCTTGAACTTTGTGACCTTTTGCCACATTTCAGACTTCAAACATCAACGGATAAAACTATAACTTCTTGTGAAGCATCAACAACAAGTGGGACACAATCATGTAGTGGAAAACGCTTTATTGGATATTTTAAACTTTTTTAACAAATAAAAAAACTAAAAAGTGGGTCTGCAAAATTATTCAACGCCATTGAGTTAATACTTTGTAGCGCCACCTTTTGCTGCGATTACAGCTGCAAGTCGCTCTGGGTAAACTATCAAAACTTGAAACACACACACATTAGGACTTTTCATTCAGGAGTTAGCCAGGGGGGGGATTTTGGCAGGCATTTTACCTGCCAAAATCTGACTCCCTGCTAATATGGACCATGTCTGAGATATAGACTTGTGACTTCTAAGGTAACCTGTACCATAAATATGTCAGCACAGTAATTTTGAAGAGCTTCAGAGCGTTTCTCATAATATTACTATTATTAATAATAACAATAGTTAATTATTATTAATAATAATAGTAGTAGTAATAAAACGAACTGGATTTGTCGAACACTTATTCAGTAACACATCGCAAAGTGGAGGTATTCCTCTGTAGTTGGATCCCAAAGCCAAATAAACATAATAGGTTTTAAGTGTGTCTTACTTTGCAAACAGTATAGGCAGGGAAGTCTCATTTTAAATGAAAAAAAAAAACGATTTGTTTACACCACAGGATCCAATGCAACAAGAGTTTCATTCACAATAAAATACATTACATATGGCTATTATAGTACATCAAATAAAGGCTATTTGTGTACAATTAGTTGTGATCGTGGATATCATGGCGTACATTGATTTGTCTCCGGTGACTTTTTCTTCCGCGTTAACAAACGCATTTTGTAGAGTACGATCGCGCTTTATTGTTTTATCAAACACGTTATATAGACTACATTCGCTTAACTGTTTTAGTTAGCTCGCTTTATTGTTTTAATAAACTTATAATATGTAATGCGAACGCTTTTGTCGGAGCGCAGCAGAATGTGCGTGCACGCGAGGGTGGGAGGATTTTTTTTAATGTATCCGCCTTTTCAGACTCGTCCTTCAATTCATGTTCATATTTCGTCTCGTAAGGACGTTTAACACTTTACGTGCGAGGTACAACATACTCGAGGCACAAACTCCAAACAGCATGGTCATTTTTTGCACAAAGCCCCAGTCGTCTGTCCATGCTGGCTGGAAAGTACAATATTTTTCCGCTCGAGGAGCCATCATGATTTGGCTGTCGTGATTCATTCATTTATCGCGCACCGGTGTTTCTTTGGGAGGGTTAAAACGGATCCCTCCTCAGCGAGGCACCGCACAGACACACGCTCACCGATGAAAGGGCGCAATGAAAATGTCTAAATTTCAGGTAAAAATGCGCATTTAAAAAAAATCATTGTTACTTTGCCGTGTGCTCGCGTGCCACTGCTGGTACCCGTGCCATAGGTTGCCAAGCCCTGATCCAGAGTGATCATGGGGCTCTTGGCTGCATCTCTGATCAATTTTCTCCTTGCATGAGCTAAAAATTTAGGTGACGGCCCGATCTTGGAAGATTTGCAATGGTCTGATACTCCTTCCATTTCAATATTATTCCTTGCACAATGCTCCTTTGGATGTTTAAAGCGTGGGAAATCTTTTTGTTTCCAAATCTAGCTTTGAACTTCTCTACAACAGTATCCCGGACCTGCCTGGTGTGTTCTTTGTTCTTCATGATGCTCTCTGCGCTTTAAACAGACCTCTAAGACTATCACAGTGCAGGCGCATTTATAGAGGGACTTGATTACACACAGGTGGATTCCCTTTATCATTGTTAGTCATTTAGATCAACATTGAATCATTCAGAGATCCTCATTGAACTTCTGGGCAGTTTGCTGCACTGAAAGTAAAGGGTTGATTAATTTTGCACACCCACGTTTTCGTTTATTTGTTAAAATAGTTCAAATATCCAATAAAGTGTGTTCCAGTTCATGATTGTGTCCCACTTATTGTTGAAGCTTAACAAGGAATTATAGTTTTATATCTTGATGTTTGAAGTCTGAAATGTGGCAAAAGGTCTCAAAGTTCAAGGGGGCCAAATAGTCTCGCAAGTCACTGTACATCACTAAAACATCTTTGTTTCTCATTTTTGTGGAATGTATTGGAACAGAAGAACACAGAGCATTTGCACCTTGTTTAAAAACACTTTTGAGTAAGTTCTGAATATTTATGATACCTTATCTTGATACCTTATCTTGTGATACCTTATCTTGTGAATGCTTGTCGAAAAGTGAGGCGCGTCATGATGACATAGGCAGCGCGCGAGTGTCACAGGTATGCAAAATTGTTTTTGGGAAGTCTTCATTGACTTGAAAAGTGCTTTATAAATGCAGATTATTTCAATACAATGTGCAAATTCTCTGTGCTGTGTTGTTCTTTCCCAAAAATGAGATCCAAAGTCATTTTACTGACATTTACCCGTGTGAGGTAAGCTCGGGGAGGCTTTCATTTCAACAACACTGGAAGTTTTGATATTATACAATACAATTATCAACACAGGCCTTAAAGCACCCTCATTCGGTTCAGTGTGAAAATAACGTGAATTTTTTTACCCGGTAAAAATGTGTCAATAAATCCACATTTAAGTCTCACCCCTGACCAAACTATGAAAAAACTGCGTCTTATTATCAGAAAAATGAATGGATTTGATTTCAAATACGTTCATCAGGCACTGTCTGGCATAACGCTCAAGGTCTCTTTTATAGCCAAATATACACGTAGAAAGTATCCAATGCATGTCATCAAAAACGTTACTTGAATCTTTCCAAGGAAAGTCTGATTGCATTTTGTTCACCCATCCGATGTGCTTTTTAAACGTCCTGCGTCGACGAAATATATATACTGCTATTATAAGCTGTCTGATTTGCAAACTTTTTAACTTGTATTTTTGTTGGCCATATTCAGGCTAAAATGCTCCAAAACCGTAGAAGTTTTGTTACGCGCAGTTGATGTTGATACCTCCATTTCTGTATGCCTGTTACTGCTCGAGACAGACACTATTGTGCAGTGAAAATGGTATTCATGTAAAGATTACTCTCTCTGTTGGAAAAAAAAGTGATTGGAGACAATAGTTGACGATGCAATTTATTGTCGACAATTTCGGTCATCGATTTTTGTCGACGTCAACTAATTGTTGCAGCCCTACTATGGTGTCGTTGTGGTGCTGGCTGTTAATGTTGTGATATGTGTGTAGATGTGCTTACTGGCTTTCGAGAGGGACATGGAGAAATCGTTCGCTGCGCAGCTCAGTCAAGACAAGGTATTGGTCCATCTGATACATTCGCAAATTGCTTTTGGTTATTGCTTTGTTCTACTGTGTGTTTGAGTTAATAGGCGCGCTCATCCTTTTATTGATACTTTTTGACCGAGTTTTTGTAGCAAGTTCCTTTAGAAGTTATTGGGAAGGCTGACATGGTTACAAACAAGTTTAATGGATGGGCACAAGGTCCATTTACTAGTAAGTAGGACATAATGTTAATGGATAAAAAACACAATAATTATGATAGACATTGATGTAGAAATGTTTTATGAATCGAAACGACAGCTTCCCAAATTGTTTGTCCAAAACTCAAATCTCAAAATAACTTAAATTAACAAAATAAATAAAATTAAATATCTACATCGCTGCAGTAAAACTATGAACACGTACAACCACTTCCACCTTCAAACTTTTAACTTAAGCTGATTTAAAAAAGTCCCAGCTGGAGCCAACAAATGCTCTTTGTGAGGACTTTGCAGACCATTTTAAAAGTAAAATTACTCAAATCAGGCCCAGCCATTTAGTCCATCAGAATGTAAGATCTACAATAGCATGATTTTACCTGAGGAAACACTGGAAGGTTTTGCTTAAGCTGATGCAAGGACAATTGTTTGAGTTTTCTCCCAAGTCAACCCAACAACCTGCTTTTTAGATCCAATTCCCACATTTTGTACATTTGATGGATTCTTTAAGAAACAGATTTTAAATATAGTCAATTTCTCTCCACACTGGCCTTTTTTGAGGAGAACAGCATTTTAGAGAAATTTCATTCTGGTTATAGGATCAACCACAGAACAGAGACTGCCCTTTGAAAATGTTCAAATGATATCAGGTATATATGGATTTTAATAGATAGATAGATAGATAGATACTTTATTCATCCCCGTAGGGAAATTCACACTTCCAGCAGTCTACCCCGTTGTTTATTAACAGATTAACATGATGCCCTAGGGGTGCTTGTAGCGGAGTGGATGACGTCACACGCCAGTCCAAAAGTTCGACATCCCTGCGGCAGATGGAAATCTTTTTCTTTGTGTCCAGGGATACACCACCTCGTGTTAGCGAGTCCGTCTCCTCTCCGATTCCCGTAGGCTTTCGTGTCTCTGTATAGCGACGCTGAAGCCGGATTGCTCCGGGTGGCTACACGTTAGCGTCCGGAATGCTAAATGTGAGCCACGTTTCCGCAAAACACAGCAACTGCGCTCCCTGTGCGCTTCGATGTTTTCCACCAGCACTCGTTGATCTCATTTGGTAGTGAGTTCGCATTTACCATGATTGACTCATAACGCCGCTAGCCGCTTAGCTAGCTCCGGTTCTTCCTCCACGATAGGCCCCTTCATCACGCTGGCACGAGAATTCTTCAGGGCAAGGAGTTAATTCCTTGAATAAACGCATTTTTGTGCGCTAAAACCCATGTGCATAGGATAGAAGTAATCCATAGTGTAGTTGTCAAAACTGGAAGAAAAACACCGAAGATAGAAGCAGACAATAAAACAAAAAATCACAAAAAGTGAGAGATAACAGGGGAGCTGCTGGAAAAGGCAGCTGCTCATGGCAGCGCCGCTTTGATGTAAACACACAGTTATGGTGCTACTGGATCACAGTGGTGCCTTTAACACATTAGATCGCCACATTTTATTAAACAGAATTAGAAACCTGGTGGGCATCTCTTATACTGTTTTAAACTGGTTTTGTTGCTATCTCATAGACCGACAAGTTCCTCCAGAACCCATGAAGTTATATGTGGGATTATTAATGTTTTGTTCTGCAATTGTTTTTATTTCGATTTCTCCGTTTGGGGGTAGCACGCTGGTAGGGTGTGGTTCAATGGCTGAAAATCCTGTGGCCATCTGCTGCCATCCCTATCAGTGTGGATGAGACTCCCTTAGGTCCCTTTCCTCACATGGTTAGTCTGTGCCTTGCCACAATCATATTTTATCTCTATTACTATTTATTTTGTTTTTATTGTATTTTAACCATTGCGTTAAACCATTGTGTCTGTGTATGATGTGTTTTGGGTTTTCGGGTGGGCGGGGAGCGGGGATTTTACTGTCTTTTTGTATGCTGAATGCTTTTATACAGCATTTTAGCCAGAAAAGTGCTTTACAAATCAATTTGATTTGAGTTGATTACAAACCCAGCCCAAAATAAAATAGCATATTAAAAAAAATATTTACAGGTGTAAGATATATTAGTGCTTATATTAGTGCAATTATTTTTGTCACGCATCTCCCCCAAATCCCACGACTCCAACCAGCACCACCCTCAGTAGAAGAAATCCTATCGCGCCCTCTCCAAGATCAATCTATTTTAAAGTGATCACATAATATTTGTGTGGGCATAACAAATATTGCTTGATATTGATATTGATATCAATATATAGTACAGATGATGTGGATGGTGCGTTTGACATATTTTTGGAAATATTCACCAACAAGTACAACAAAAATTCAAGGGCAATTACAGCTCACCTAACAAAAATTGCCCAATGAGACAAATTAATATTAAGAATAAATCTGTAAATCATCCATGGATAACTAAGGGTTTACATAATGCTTGTAAGAAAAAAAACTACTTATATAGAAAATTTATTAAACTAAGAACTAAGGAAGCCGAAACCCGGTATAAAACGTATAAAAACAAATTGACAGGAATATTAAGAGCAAGCAAGAAATTATACTATACCAATTTATTACATCAAAACAAAAGTAATATCAAAGGTATTTGGGATATATTAAATAGTATAATAAAAGGAAAGAATGTAAGCAATGCATATCCAAACTATTTTATTGATAAGAACAGTGAAAATTATAATTTAAATCAAGTTGTGGAGAATTTCAATAGTTATTTTGTAAATGTTGGACCAGAGCTCGCTGCAAATATCCCAGAGTGCAGTGGTAAACAATTTGAGTCACTAATAAAAATGAACTCCAAGACCATGTTTTTATCTGGGGTTACGGAATCAGAAATCTTAGACGTGGTTAACAACTGTAAAAACAAAACGTCTATGGATTGTTTTGACATCGATATGGTACTAATTAAGCAAATTATAAACAGCATTGTGAAACCATTGACCTACATCTGTAATCTATCATTTCTAACAGGCACATTTCCAAATCAAATGAAAATAGCAAAAGTTATACCAATATACAAAAATGGGAACAAGCACACTTTTACAAACTATAGACCGGTATCTCTGCTTCCTCAGTTCTCTAAAATATTAGAGAGACTTTACAATAATAGACTGGAACAATTTGTAGATAAACATAAATTGATTAATGAAAGTCAATATGGTTTTAGAGCAAACAGATCAGCAACAATGGCAATTATTGATGCAGTAGAAGAAATCACCCACAGTATAGAAAAGAAGAGATACGCAGTCGGGGTATTTATTGACTTAAAAAAAGCATTTGATACCATTAATCATAATATACTATTAAAAAAACTGGAAAGATATGGCATCAGGGGAGTGGCTTTGAAATGGATTCAAAGTTATTTGACGGGGAGGAAGCAATATGTAAAAATGGGAGAGTTTTCATCTGAATATTTGGACATCTGTTGTGGAGTACCACAGGGTTCTATCCTGGGACCAAAGCTATTTAATTTATATATTAACGATATTTTTAATGTTTCAAAACTATTGAAAATAGTAGTATTTGCAGATGACACTAACATTTTCTATTCAAATGATAACTATATGGATTTGGTAACCTGTATTAATCGTGAACTAATTAACCTAAAAGTATGGATGGATATAAATAAATTATCTTTAAATTTAAATAAAACCAAAGTAATATTCTTTGGTAATCGTAAGGCAAATCAAAATTTAGAAGTAAAAATGGATGGTGTCACAATAGACATTGTATCAGAAATTAAGTTTTTAGGGGTCATAATAGACAATAAACTAAGTTGGAAAACACACATCAGACACATACAAACAAAGGTATCTAAAAGCATTTCAATAATTAATAAAACCAAAGTTCTTTTACATTATAATGCATTGTATTTATTATATTGTTCTCTCGTTCTGCCATATTTAACATATGGTGCAGAAGTCTGGGGAAATAATTACAAAAGTTCACTACAGCCCCTTTTTATCCTTCAAAAACGTGCAATAAGAACCATACACAGGGTAGGATATCGGGATCATACCAATATTTTATTCATGCAGTCCAATTTATTGAAACTGGATGATTTAATAACATTTTTCACTTCACAACTGTTATTTAAAGTCAACAAAAACATAGTGCCAGAAAACATACAAAGATTATTCACTCGGAAAGAGGGAAATTATAACTTGAGGGGCTGTGGTGAATTCAAAATCCCAAAGGTGAGAACCACCAGGAGAAGTATGTGTGTGTCTGTGTGTGGAGTCAGACTTTGGAATAATTTGCAAAATGAAATCAAACAATGTCCAAATATCCATGTGTTCAAATTTAAATACAAAAAAGCATTACTGGCGAAATACAGAGATGAAGAAAATGGGATATGAGGGAGACTGGAAATACTGCACTTCAAACCATGGCTAACTTGTTGTTATTGTGCTATTATCACATCAGAACTGTTATAAATATTGTGTTTATTTTTATTGATATTATCACTGGTGCCGCAGTGACATTATGCGCATTATGACGTTGAGGGATGGGTATTGCGAAGATTAGTGTATAAAATATGTGATTATTGTAACTTATAATTATTGATATCTGACCTATGTAATAAGTATATCCATGAGATTTTGTTGTATTGTACACAAGAGGGAGCTATCTATAAAATGTATTTAATAGGGAAGATAAAGGGGTAGGAAAAATAAGCATCTGCTTCTGACTACCCCTTTTCGAACATTTTGTGGGACATTATTTTGTTGTTGACTCATTGTTTTTGTCCTGTTTTTATTTTTATGTTCGAAATAAAATTTTCATTCATTCATTCATTCATTCATTCATTCATATTAACAGTCACCACCACCCATGCCATGCGTTTTTCGCAGAAAACAACTCAAGCTTGATTGAGTTGTAATGTATTGAAGTGATAGCGTCATTTATTTGGCTTCGTGCTGTCCGCTGGCAACAATTTTAACATAGCAAACACACTGGTCTTTGCTTGTCTCCCTTCAAGTTGCAGTTAAGTGCTATGCGAGGAGACTTTTTTTTATTTCTTTACCCAGTCTCTTCACTTCAGGGTCTACTCCACTACGTGTCAACACTTCAAACTCAATTTGTATTCTCTGTGATTAATGCAGTGTGTGGAGGCTAAATGTAAACAAAATACTCGGCCAGTAAAAACACCACTGCCCCCCAGTGTAGTGAAGGTGCAATTGCACTTTATTTTGGTCAAGTAAAAAAAAAGTTCCCTAAAGTCAAAAGTGCCCGCGACCCCCTTGAATTAAACGTCACAATTCAAGTTTTGTGATTTGAGCATGTATTCTGACTTCAAGTGACCGATCCATTGAACTCATGACTTTCTTAGTGATTATTTTTATCTGTTTAATTTGGAGGTATGTTCCATCTGTATGGAGGTGGTGGTGCAGAAGTCCATCCCTTCGGAGCGTCGCTTTGGTATTCTGTCCTCATGCTGTCACATCTTCTGCCTGACATGCATCCGTCAGTGGCGATGCACACGCAACTTCAGCAACAAGATCATTAAGTAAGGCCCGGCCCGCATAGCTATGTTTGAAAGGAAACAAGAGACTCTATTTCGGATATGTCAAACATACGGGCCAGATGTAGCCATCTGGATGATTTCATCTGACCTGCCATACATTTCTGAGTATGTCATAAAGGAAGCGAGTCATTATGTCATTTCTATCAAAAGTTATGATTTTTGAAATAAATGCCAACCAAATGATCTCTTCAGCCGCTATGATAGCATAGTGAGTTGGTTCAGGTGTAAAAATGTATTTACTCAACTGTTAAAGTAGACTAGTTAACACATTCATTGCCAACCATAAAAACATATTTTCCCCATTTCTGGGAAACACTGCTATTTTTTTATCAGAAAAGAGTTCAGTAGCATAGACTAAATTGAGATTTTGCGCACTATAAGGCGCACCGGGTTATAGGGCGCACCCCCAAAAAATAGTTTTTGGTCCTATATTTTCCATACATAAGGCGCACCGGATTATAAGGCGCTACAATGGGAACGTCGACAAAACAGTCAGATAGGTCAAACTTATTACCCCCTTAACATTCCGAAAGCTTGCAAAGAAGCAAATACGTGTCTCAGACATGTACGGAAACAGTGTCTGTACGATGTCACCAATCACTTAAATGCATCGTTCCAAATATCATTCGGAAGGTTAAAGTCTTGGGATTCAAGAAATGCCAAACATTTCTTAGTTTCCGTTTTATTTTTTGCTGGCAACTGTGTGGACAGCAAAGTAAGAATTTTATTGTGCAGGGAAACGGGCTTTACTGTGCATATGACAATAAACACTAAGAATTGAATTTAGTTTAAAAATAGACTCATCACAGAAACATCAAGATCGTTCTAAAACAAGATACCTGGAAAATATAAAGCCGCATAGCTCACCTAAGTTCTCTTGCAGCCATCACGTTCAATAATGATACGTAACCATGGTCTTCTTACAACCGTGAGTGTAGTAAATCCAGGAGAGTAAAATATTTACAAATACAGAATAGTGAAAAATGTTTTCTCTATGCCGTAGTGCATGTGTGATTCACATTCATCTTTTTCGGCCAATTGCAGGCTTTGTTTCGCCCCTTTAGCCTATGCGACCCTGTAAATGATAAAAAGGATCCGCCCCCTTTACCTCCGAATAATTTTAGCCAATAGTGACTGATTCAAATGATGATTGACACATTGGTTAGGAAATGAAACGCAGGTATATAAATCCCAGCATATACCGCTGACTACTTCGCCTTTGGGGGAAAATCTAGTCGGCGGCTGCTTGCCTTAGTTGCAAGACTTTGCGACTTAATATTGATCCATATATAAGGCACGCTGTATTATAAGGCGCATGGTGAGTTTTGAAAAAAATAAAGGCTTTTAGGTGCGCCTTATAGTGCGGAAAATATGGTACCTAAAATGTTTCTGCCAAAATTACCTTAACGGCATTTTCGGTTTGGGCTGGAAGTAAAATTCAAACTGAAAAAAGATTTTTGAAAGAACGCTAGATTGATGACGTCACGTTAAATGTGAGGCAATCCTTCCGAAGCTTGCTTTCACTGTGGACAGGGTGCAGCTTGTTTTTCGTTTTTCACAATAGAAGGAAGGAAGATGGAGGTCAGAACGGAAAACTCTGCCAAGCTCATGACAACAGAAAATGTCAACAAACATTTGGGTGCATTTCGGGTTTTTATTTTTTATTTATTTAGTTATTTTATTTTATTATTATTATTATTTATTTTTTTTGCTGCTAGCCAGACTCAAGACAATGTGTTTACATCGAGGTTCGTACGGGTGCTCGAAATCCTTGAAAATGCTTGAATTTTAATTTTGTGTCTTCAAGAATTGAAAGGTGCTTAAATTTTGGGTGAAGCGCTATTAAATGCTTAAAATTTTTGCCATGTTTCTCAACAAGTCTTCCTAAATACGATGACAACATTGCTCTCTGGTGACTTCACTATGCCATTTAATTCCTTTCCTCTATTGAATAAGGGCAGTGGGCATCAGTTTGTATGGCATTGTCCTGTTAAGCGGCGATTTTTTTAAGTGGTTGAAAAACTTCTATAGTTTGCATTCAACATCTAGTGGTCTGATAATAGTCACTGTCTCTTTAATAAGGCAGAGAAGAAGATAAAAGCTAAAAGTTGTTTATTTTCTATTAGAACCAGTCACTTTGCTAAAGTACAATTAACTTGCTTGTGTTATTTACATTTTTGATCTCTGAACAATGTTACTGCTTCTGCATCATTTTGTTGTCTGACAAGATATTTTAAAGCACTTTTTTTGTTTTTAAAAAAAATTAAAAATGATCTCCAACCCTTTTTAAGCATCAAGCTACTTTTATTTACTAAATAGCCAGATAGAATGCTAAAAACTAGATAGTTATCTAGAAAGGTAGACAAAATTTAGCCTAATAACTAAAAAATATAAAATGGTAGCTACATAGTCTGCTTTTACGTCGGGCGTACAACTTACAAAACATCTCCGCCCGGGTGGCCGACAACTTTTTCGAGGAAAAAATAAATAAATAAATTCAAATTTAACGTTTGCTTTATTTCGATTACGAAATCTCCGTTCGGTTTGGAAATTTTGGAACTTCAGTTTGTTTAGCAATTTGCATACTCGGCAGCCGATCAGAAGACTGCATTAAATAACTTCCTGCTTCCGGACTCTCCCGTGCATAATAAGGTTGTGCATTTGCATATCATTTTCCAAAGTAGACGCACGGAGAACACAAGAAAAATGGATAAGTGGTTTGGAATCAAGCCAAAACCTCAGCCCTAGAAGAAATATTCAAAAGGAGCTAAAAAAATGTATGACTCTACAAAACGTAAACGTATATTAAAATCATCTTGGAATGAGGAGTTCACATGGCTTGTAGCAGACGACGAAACGCAAACATTGCATGAATGAAGATGAGTAAATACAGGTACATAGTGATGGCAGATGGAAAACAGCGATGTCATATACATGCAATGAATGTTATGAGTAGATTTATAATAAATTTAATATGAAAAAGTTTTTCTGTTATATATTCTGATTATCAATCGTTAATACTTTGCAAGAATGCTTTTTTTTGCGATTAGTTGTCCTATTGTGTTTCAAGTTGTAAAAAATGGGGCAGGCAACTTTATTGCTGGGCAGGCAACTTTTCAAAGTTGTCTGCCCTGGTGTCCGGTAACTTTTTGTCACGAGTTTCAGACACTGGCAAAACTTGTAAAAACCTATCTAGATTGATTATTGCTCCAGCGAAGGTCGGGGGGTCCCGTCCCTGTGCGTTGAGCCGACCAGAAGAACCAGGTTTTTCCAATGCTGGCGGTTTTGTGCCAGCTGTTCTGCATCCTCTACAGCAACTCCGTGTTGTTGGAGGTCGCCCGCAACGATGTCGAGCCATCGAGTGCGGGGTTTCCCTCGTGGTCGTCTCCAGCCTGCGGCCTTTGGGTCAAACTGGAGAATGGCTCGTGTCGGATGGTCTGGTGGTAGACGAAGGACATGGCCGACCAAGGAAGATGCTCGGGGCTGGCACGTGCGGGCTCTGAGCTCTTTATTGGAGACTCGCTGGGGCCACCTGATGTTCTCGATGGTTCTGAGAGCCCTGCTATCAAAACCGTCGATTCTTGTGGCCAGGGTGTCGTTCAGGGGCCATGTTTCTGAGCCATAAAGCAGGATAGAGAGTACGGCGAGGTTGTAAATGCGGAGCTTCGTCTTGCGTGCGATGGTCTGGTGCTGCCGGAGTGGTTTCCAGAGAGACTGCAGAGCAGATGCTGCCAGGGCTCTTCTGCGGAGAATCTCTGGTTTTAGGTCCCCATTGTCTGTCACCATGGACCCCAGATACACAAAGCTCTTGACAGGCTCTAGGATGTCGCTACCAATTTGGATGGGAGGTGGATCTGGTCCATCACCGACATACATGAATTTGGTTTTCGTCCAACTCACTTGGAGGCCAAGCCGCGCTGCTTCTTCCCTGTAAATGCTCAGAGCGTCTCTCAGCTGGCTGTAGGAAGTGCTGAGCATGATGGTGTCGTCAGCATACTCCAGGTCAGTCAGGTGGTAGTTGCCGAAAGACACTCCGGGGATGCGCTCACTAACCCTGAACATCAGATGGTCGATGATGCAATTAAAAAGGTCGGGAGCAGCCACGCAGCCTTGACGAACGCCGCTGGAGATAGTAAACCAGTCTGAGTCAATGCCGTTGATACGGACACAGCTCTCTGCGTTGCTGTAGAGCAGCTTGAACAGGGCTATGATCTTGGGTGGTGCTCCGAGAGCTTGGAGGATGTTCCACAGTGAAGGGTGGCAGACGGTGTCAAAGGCGGCCTTCAGATCAATGAATCCGATGTACAGATGGCGATCTTTACGGAATTCACGGGTCTTCTCTATCAGCAAACGGACGGCAGAGATGTGGTCCGTTGTGGAGCGGTTGGGCATAAAGCCAGCCTGCTGGGGACGGCGGCAGCTTCTGATTGCTGGAAGGGCACGGCTGAGCAAGATCCTGGTAAAGACCTTGCCCGGGATGGAGAGTAAGGTTATACCTCTGTGGTTTCCACAGACAAGCCTGTCACCCTTGCATTTCCAGAAGGGCATGATGACTCCTCTGGTCCAGTCGTTGGGCAGCTGCTCCGATTCCCACACCTGGTTGAATAGGCAGGTTAGCCACTCCACCATGCCATCACCGCCGGCCTTGAGCATCTCGCCGGTAATGGCACAGATGCCAGGGGCTTTCTTGGTGTTCAGCTTCTTCAGAGCAGCTCTCACTTCCTCGGGTGTTACAGGGTCTGTGCAGCAGGCGTCGCTAGGAGCTGCCGTGTTTGCAGCCACTAGGAGGGTGGGATCAGCCGGGTTGGTGCTGTGCTGCAAGAGGAGGCTAAAGTGCTCCTTCCAGCGCGCGAGGCAGTTGGCTTCTGTCATGATGAGGTTGCCGTCTGAGTCTTTTACCAGGGCTGTCTTCATGTGTGGGCCGCTACGGGCTTGGCGTAGTAGACTGAATATGCGGCTCATGTTGTTGTTGTTGGCCGCGGACTCAAGCTGTTGGGCTTCTGCCTGCCAAAATCTCTCCCTATCTTCAGCGACGGCCACATTGCGCAGGCGGTTCAGTCTCCGATACTCCGTGAGGTCGCCTCGGAGCCGGGCCTCACGCCGCTGGTCTATGATGTTGAGTGTCCTCTCTGATATCCAGGGCTTTCTCTGGGAGGATCGCGGGCGTCCGAGGACATTGTGAGCAGACTGGAGGACACTTTCCTTGAAGGCCGCCCAGTCTGTCAGCTTGTCAGGAGCCAGGGCATCGAGAGTGCGGCGGATGGTGCAACTGAAGTCTCTGGCGATGTTGGGGTCGCTGAGTCGGGAGGAGTCGGGGCGAGGCAGAGTCTTGTGCTGGTTGGCTCGGAGCTTTAGCTTGAGCTGGGCCACCAGCAGACGATGGTCTGTGTTGCCAAGCTGTGCTCCTCTGAAAACCCGGCAGTTGGTTACAAACGACTTCCAGCGTCGTGATATCAGGATGTGGTCCAATGCCTTCTTGGTTCTGCCAACTGGGCTGTACCACGTCCAGTGATGGATGCGTTTCCGGGGAAACCAGGTGTCAGCAACACAGAGGTTGTTTTGGTGGCAGAGGAGGAGGAGGCAGTTGCCATTGTCGTTTGTTGTGCTGTCAGCGAAGGTGGTGCCGACAGGTGAGCCGGGGGACCAATCATTGCTCGATAGAGTGGTGTTGGCATCAGTGAGGATGATGGTGACGTCGTGTGGTGGGGCTTGGTCGACAACCTGGTGGAGTTGGGCAAGAATGCGTCCTTCGCATCCTCATCAGCGACATCGGTGGGGGCGTAGGCGACGATCATTGTCATCTTCCCGTGATGGTGGAGGAAGCGAGCAGACAGTAGTCTGTCGCTTATGGGTGTCCAGCTGATGAGGGACCTCCGGAGGGGTTTTGGAATGGCAAGAGCCACACCGTAAAGGCCGGTCCGACTCTCTGGGCCACTCCAGATGTAGCAATAGCTGCCAGCTGTTGTTTCACCATTGCCTTGCCATTGTACTTCACAGAGCCCTGCCAGGGTGATGTTATAGCGACAGAGCTCTCGGGACAGCAGGGTGGCAGCTCCGGGGTGAAGGAGTGTCTGGACATTCCAGGTGGCGACACGGGTCTTATGACGGAGGTCGATCCGTACTCATTGGTCGGGGGCAGGCTGGGGTCCGTTACGGTGTTGGTCAGTCCGGTTTCTTTCTCTGGTCAGTTTCATAACAAAGGGGGTTTCTCCTGGGTGAGTTGTTAGCCCTCCGCAGGATAGTCGGTTGGTGGGGCTGCCACCTCACAGCGTACCAACACGCTGGGGTCTTTGTTTGTCTGGAACCTACCCCGGAGACCGGCCCGCAATGGGTGACCCTACCAGGAGCAAGCTCTCGACGGTATCACTCTCCAGGGTCACTGGAACACGCAAGCCCCCTCGCCGCATCAAGGCCAGACCCATCCGAGGGGATCTAGATAGCATGCTGAAAAGCTAAAAAAGGTAGCTTGCTGAAAAGCTAAAAAAGGTAGCTTGATAGTTAGCTAGAAGGTAAACAAATGAAAGAGAGGTAAAAAGCTAGGTAAACAAGTAAAAAGCCAACTTAAGAGCCAGATGGAACGCTAAAAACGAGACATCTAGCTAGAAAGGATGCCATAAATTAGCTGGGTCATTAGGAGAAAAAGATCAAATGTTAGCTAGATAGAATGCAAAAAAATGCAAAAAGTTAGTTAGATCGCTTGCTAAAAAAGTAGCCCAATCGTTATCTAGAAAGGAAAACAGTCAAACTAGAAGAGAGCTAAATAAATCGCGAAAATAGTTAAAAGCAAACTACATTTCTACTTGTTCACTTTATAAAACCCAGAATTTGGAATTTAGTGTGTTATATTTCATGTAAAGCAATGATGAATAAATACATTTGTTAAATATGTGAATAGATTCTCATTCTATTCTCAATAGATTTTTTTTTGTCCATGAAGCCAATGAACTGAAATGTATCCATTAAAACTTCCTAAATATCAACTTGTTATGTTAATACTATGATAATTACAGGTGTGACAAAATAGGGTTAAAAAGATACAGACAACCAATAAAAAATAAGTTTACTGACCCAGCACTGGTGAGCTGTTTTCAGAACAGGTCCGACTGTTTTTAGGGGGTCACCACCTTGGAGACCCTTGATCTACCTCTCAGTTGCTGTAGTTCAAAATTTACGGTAGATTAAATCGTGAGGCACATCTTCCTTCAGGTCCTGTCCCGAGTGCCGCGTTTTGTCCGAGTTTGTCATCCCGTCGGTGTATTGGGTGGAGGAGCAAGAGGACAAGGACAATCTTATCGAGCTCTTCAAAACCGGAGTCAGGTGAGTGGACTGGCCTCATGATCCACGCGCTAGCAAAGGTATTCAGTCAGAGCGGTCCTGCACTATTCGCGTTTGCAGCAAGAAGGCGTGCAAGTACTTTGACCTCGGCCGCGGATCATGTCCCTTCGGAGGAAAGTGTCTCTACCTCCATGCCTACCCAGACGGAACGCAAGCAGAGGCGGAGAAGCCCCGCAAGCAGCTCAGCTCGGAGGGCAACATCCGTGTAAGCTCACACCGCCACCGTGGCTACAGCGGGAATCTGTATTCAACAGGGTTTGTACGGATGCTTGAAATCCTTAAAAATGCTTGATTTTTAATGTTGGGTTTTCCAGGTCAGAAAAACGCTTGAATTTTGGGTAAAGTACTTTAAACACCTTGAAATTATTTCTGTTCCTGGCAGTCTGACTTGATAGACCACGCTTTTAAATAAAGAATAAAATAAAAAACTGCGTAAAATTGATGCTAATGGTTGCTCCAGTTTTCATCATCGAGTTGTCATGTGAAGTGTTACTGCCCCCTACTGTCCTGTTCAAAAGAAAAGGTTTATCAGACAAGTCATGGCAATTTTGGCTCTTATTTGAGAGGCGGCTCTTTCGGCCTGATAGCTGTTTTTGTTCCCTGGCAGTTCATGAACAACGTGCGGTTGTGGGACTTCATTGAAGAGCGTGAGCAGCAACCCACCAGACGAGCGCTGCCATCATTGGATGACGACATGGCCGAGCTAAGGGAGCTCTTCATGCAGATGTCGGCCCCGGGCCACGAGGGGCCCGAGGCCCCCCCGGGCCAAAACCAATACCAGCCTCAGCAGTAAGATATGACGTGAGACACAACCTTGTTAGCTAAAGACATACAGGCCAGCACGTGCAGCAACGGCCTTGAGTGGTCTTCACTACCTGCCTGTGTTAATACTTGATCTATTTATAGACACTAGAAAGGTTTGAGCAGCTTCCAAATGATGTGTGCTCTCTTTTATTCTCTGTGTTTGTCCCCAGTGTAATAAAAGCGCTTGTGTACCAACATGTGCCACAATGTTGTTGCTTTCTTCTTTAGTTTTTTGACTACTAGCGTGACTCCTTTTCAGTTTTCCTTTTCTTCTTTCTTGCCAACATTAATTTTTCAGTTTTTGCACCTTATGGGCCCTGTGGATGATCATGAGTTGCTTTAATTTTCATCAGGCTTTGTACGGGTGCTTCAAATCAATAATAAAAAAAACATGCACCAAATTATTTAGAAATCTGTAATTTTATATGTTTTGCAAAGGATCCCTGAAAAAACATGAAATATAAATGTAAATATTTACGGATCTACAAAAAATGGTGAAATACATAACCATTTTAACATTTTATACACTGGACAGATTTAAAGTTGAACAGCAACACAAAATCCTTGAAAATGCAAAACAATGAAATAAACACAAATATTAACTCTTCAGTGGTTTAATACATGATCAAATGCAAAAAAAACTACAATTCTATTTTAACTAATTTAGACGTAAGTCCTCTGAAAAACAAATATAAACTAAGCAAAAGATCAGCAGTCACTGAGATTAAAAGATTGATTGCGCTCTGATTCGGAGCAATCAATATCAATAAATTGAGTCAGTGACTGAAATTCATCATGCCGCATATCAATGTAAAGCTTAAACTCTTGGGATTCAAGACATGATAGACCTTTCAAAATATACTCATCACAGAAACATCACCATCAGTCTGAATGAAAGAAGATACCCGGAAATTATAAAGCCTGCATTGCTCACCTATACTATACAGTCTCCTGGGTATTAGCTCATGATTCTATTTGACGCAAATATGGTGTGGTTGTGTTCACAAAAGTCCAGTGAATCCAACTATGTAAAATATTTACTCCAAGACACACGTTAATGCCGACGCATAAGGAAAAAAATCCACATTGTTTGATGATCCTTGTTATATCTGTCTGTTTAGCTTCATTACTCCCCTTTAAAACTTAACAGATTTGTCAGATTGTTTTTAATTCTTCTGTTAGCCTCTCTGACCTTTCAATTGACACCGCTTTTAGCCAATTGCAATTTCCAATGTAAAAATGTACACGTTTACGGTGTGTATTAGAATCAGCCAAAAGCAAACGTGCGCAAAGCCAATCGTGATTCATTTCTACATACCATTATAACGCGCACATTTGCACAATCGTGTACTTACATCGAGAATGATAAGTCAAACATTTACAACTCTTTTACATTGTCTTAAAGTTAGTCCAAGTAAAATACGCAAATGCAAAGTTTTAAAGGTTTTGAACGGACTGTCTCCAATTGGTCACTTTTGGAAACACTTAGACCTACCATTAGAAAAATGTGCAAAATACAATCTTTAGTTTTTCAGATTGTGATCAAATTTTGCAGGGTACTTGGTGAGGCTCCAAGCTATTCTTTCACCTATTTTCCAGCTAAGATGCCCAATGCTACACTTATCTGCAGACATTTGATTACAAAAAAATACATTCAGGCAAGAATATAACCTGTTTCTGTGCGTTCCAACTCTGATTACTCAATGTTAGTAGCACTTGCGGTGATTATTTAAGTTTGAGACAGAACTTCAGAGTGTTAACTTCCAAAATAGTCAAACGGTCCATAATTTCCAAAACGGTTCAAGAACAACATTTAATTTACTTTGGGTACGTCTTGAATTGGGATTTTAGGCGAATTTTACATGAACCTAAGGGGTTAAAATAGCCACATAATCATAGAAATGAAAAGAAATGTGTACACCAAACTGCGGGAAAATTAAAGCCTGAATATTTATTAGGCTGCGTTAGCGACTGCTTGCAAATGAACACTTAGACGAGACACTCAATATCGATATCCCTTCTGGCTTCAGACCATTTACTTCTGTATTTCTAGGTCCCTCCCAAGACGTTTCCTTTTTTTCTCCAGGCATAATGTGTTGCAAATATTATTTACCAATAAAAAGACCAAAAATCATTACTTTTACTGGAACGGTAAGGGGTTAACTCATTCAATGCCATAACGCAGGGGTTGGGAACCTATGACTTGCAAGTGCTTTATGGCTTTTTCCATGAGTAGGCCTACATATGGGTCGGAGATAAAAATAAACCTGCGTAAATAGTCGTTATCTTTATATATTTCAAGTTGATTCTCGCACGTGCAGGACAGAGACAATACAGACTTCCGCCCATGTTCAGCTCAGTGTACTTGATTATAGCACAAATTTTAACTAGTTTAGAGTCAAGGTGTCACACCATCATACTCATTGAACTGTCTATTTTAATCGCTGAGACACTTTGTGATAAAAAGCCACATAACAATTTTTAAACAGCCACACGTGCTTGAAAAACACCTAGATCATTTAATTGGGTGAGCTTTAGGAGTGGGCGGAGCTACACACAGGGTGCGTGCACTCCTTTGCCTAGCCCTGCCTGCGCCGAAGGTAAAAACAGTGGTATCTTCGTTTTCAGTATTTTGTGACATTTTAACAAAATAAATATGACAGCACCTTGTTTTGAAACCATTATTTAGGACATTAGTAAGCCTTAATACTCTTAAGTAAGTACGAGATAGAGATTAATCTTAAGTGGTATATTTATATTCATACTGGACATAGGTTCTGGCATTATTGTTTTATAGATTTTATCAAATCAAATATTACAAGTAAAATAAAATGTGCTGAAGAATTAGCTTTTGTCTGGAGAGCGGGTCTGACGGTTTAGTTGAATTTTGTCTTTAAAAAAACTATATGGTGTGTCTCTCTCAAAAAAAAAATGTTTTTAATGGCTCATTGGATCAAAAGGTTCCTCACCCCTGGCAAACAATATCTCTGCTCATTTCTCTAATTAGCTATTTTCCTTTCCCACTATACACAACAAGAATGAAGATAAAAATGGGCTATTTTACTTCAGATCATTTTAACAAAGAACGTTTAAATCCTGTAAGATACAAAAGGAGAATCTCAAAATTTTAATAGTGTTCATGTCATGTGAAAATGTTCATATGCAAAAGAGCGCTAAGCCACCTTTAGGTAAATTGCACAATGCACATGCTTAATGTGAATGAGGTGGCTTATGTCAATACATTACCTGCCAATTTTTCTTTTTTTTTTTTGAGGCGCACTAAAAATACATTAACCAACCATTAACAAAAGGAAACAACAAAATATTTGCAGAAAAGGCTGTACAATACTAGGATGTAATACATAAATATGTGCCAAAAAAGAGGGCGGGCCGAAGATGAACCTTTTAATTGCCTACATCAGGCATTTCCAAAGTCAGGCCCACAGGCTAGTTTTGGCCCATGTAAAAATTTACCAACCCGTGGCTTCTGTTAAAAAATTAATCATATGTGGCCCGCCTGTAATGTTGACTGCAGTATAAAATCATACCTGTCAACCTCCACGGCTCCATGCCCGTACAAACTCGTATTTTCCCATTCAAAATACAAACTAATCGTACACCACATGTTTTTTTCTGAATGATGCATGAAGGGAAATCCTCAGGTGGCGGACGCGTGCACATAGTAGCATCAAACCGCTCGCTTTGTTTGCAACGGAAAAAACGATACCGAGATAGAGGTTTCACGGCGAACTCCTTTGATTTGATTGATTTGCCGTTTCGTGATAGTCGGTATATACCGGATGGTACCCATTATTGACAAAATTTGCGTTTTTCCATACAGATTTCTTTGTACGTTGTACTTGTCTTAAAATGCATAAAAAACGTACTTTGTACGGCAAAACCGTACAGGTTAACAGGTATGTAAAATACATTTGTCCCCCCAAAAATTACAGTTTTACCACATAACAGTAGCGAGTAGCAGTAACACTTTGGCCACCTTAACCTTCTGTGCGAATTTAAGCCTACCGAATTTCGACATAGGGACTGTTTATAAAAAGAGGGAAATTGATTGTGAGAGCCGTTGCTTCCTGGGAAGTGGAAATTGGAGTGTCTTTTTACCGAAGTTCGGAACAACTGCGTCTGCCTAATTAACCAAGACACTGTGGCTGTCGTAATATTGTAATATTGAGAGGCACTAACAGATGAAAAATGCTGACTATGAGACAAGCTAATTGGAAACGATAGCTGTGGAGCAACTGGAAGCTGTTTAATAAAGATTGCGTAATGAAAATGGTCACAAAAATGTGTCCTGTGAAGAAGCAGGAACTTGCCATTATTTCCCTGGCTCGCAACACTGTGGTAGCGATAATTGAAAAGGTTTCATTAGATATCAAGAGACAATTACAAGCAAAAGGAACAAATGTTTACTTTTTTCATCAGCCTGCAATGAAATCACGGATGCATCTGACTGGATTCAGATGCTGATTTTTTGAGAGGAGTAGACGATGATATAAACATGGAGAGCTTCTGAATCTCCAGAATCTGAAGGACCAAACAATCAATCAATATACCGAAGCCATATCCCCCTAGTTGGAGTGCTAGAGTCAAAAACACACCCGCACTGACCAAACACTCATTCCGATTCGCTTTTCCCAACCTGACACCAAACGTTAAGCCCACAGCAACCTCTGGGCCATGCAACCTCTCATCAGCAGAGAGGCCCAACAGCATACACTGTTTTACCCCCTCTGCATCATATGCATCCATATCAGTCATTCTTAACTATCCTTTGCCACGCCTACCACACACTCTTGCATCTATTAAATTAACCAACCTCAGATCCATAGCACATTTCACCCCATCCATCTCAATCTATTTCCAGCAACTTCTGCTCTACATACTCTATTAGTCAAATGGACTTTATCCATTCTTTCCATATGTCCAAACCATCTTAGAACATTTTCATTAACGCTCTCAGCAAGCTATCTCGCCAAACCAGTTCTTCTCCTTACTTCCACATTCCTTAACCTATCCAGTCGTGTCACTCCTCACATACTACGCAAGCATCTCATTTCAAATAAATGTAACCTATTACGCCCATTTACTCTCAAACCCCAGGCCTACATCACTGGTTGGTAAGACCACAATCCTTGCTTTGCACCCATTTGCAGATTTTAACATTAGAACAAAGCGTTCGGCACACCCATTCCCTTGCACCTTTCGCCCACCCTCTTCTTCACATCCCCCTCCAAACCACCACCTACTGCCACATATGAACCCAACTACTAGAATCATCTACCTATTGCAACTTTACACCATTCAACAAAACCTCTATTCTACCTACCTCACCACCTCTCGAACACCTCATTCATTACCTTACTCCTGTCTGCATTCGCCTGAAGCTTCCCTCTGTTACACACTATCAAACTCCACTACCAAAGCTCCAAAGCAGTGTCATCTGCAAACAACAGCTGAGCAGGACAAAGGCTAGGAACCTTCCCGTGGTGTCCTGCGAAGGGCTCTCTCCCGGGGGAGCCTTACGAATCAAACTCAATCCACTCAGACTCGCTCTCTCTTTCTTTCTTGGTCCTCTCTCCTTCTTTGTCTCTCCTTTTCTCTCTCCCCCCTTTACACTCTTGTCTCTCATTTTCTCTATCCCTCTTTCCTACTCTCTCCCCACCTCTCTCTCTCTTTTCCCCCTTTTTGCATTTTACTCTGTCTGTCTTTCTCTCTTTCTATCCGTCCCTCTTTTTCTCTCTCTTCTACTCTCCTCTCTCTGTTCTTCTTAGGTCGGGCGACTTCAAGAGCAACCCTGGCCCCCAGTTGAAATGCCTGTGGTGCTTTCAAACCATTCGCTGCGACCACACCCCAATCACCTGTACTACCTGCCCACGGGGCTTCCATAAATCATGCACCGGCCTGTCCGAACGTACTAAGGACTTCAGAGGCTTCGTATGCTTGGTTTGCTTGGGTCACACCCCGTCAGGCCTGGCGGCACAGGACAGTCGCAGCCCCCTCTCCTTCGGAGAACTACCGAACCTCCCACGAGCGAGTCTAGCGCTACTAAGGATCACCTTAGGCGCCTTGAGTGACTCAACAACAACAACAACAACTGACTTACATGCAACCCAGCCTCACCCACTATAGGACCAACCAAGAGGGACAGATTTATTTGCTTCAGTTTGTTCCGCTGTAGATGAACTCACACTTAGTGGTGCCACGGGGGGTGAGCAGGGGTAGTCAACCCCCCCCCCTCCTTGAAATTTATTGGCCACCCCACAGGCTAACATGCCATGACTGGTGAGCAGAATGGATTAAGCTTGGACTGCAACAAAGTCAACAAAGAAGAAGGCACAACTATTAAACTACACTATATTATTGACTAATAAGTTCACTACGCCAAACATCTGAAACATGATAATGTTATGAAACCTGTGACAAAAGCAATTCATTCTATGAACATTTAACAAGAGACACGTAAGGACGAGACTAAGCGACTCTCACCTGCGTTATGTATTGCGCATCAAAATTGTTCTTGAGCTAGACCTTGACTACATGCTGCAGTTGAGTTCCTAGTGTCACCCTTCACATTTGCGCAGGCAAGATATTTGTTTATTCTTGATTTGAATGAATAATGAGTAAAATATTGTTTTCCCAGACAGACCTTTTGCCTGTTTTATAATGGTCTATGACTTTAGGACTTCAAAAAATTAAGTCTGTATTTGCAATAAATGTATTCATTCATTCATGGCGGCACCGTGGCTGGGTGGTTAGCGCGCAGCCCCACAGAGGTCCAGTGTTCAATTCCAGCTTCTGGCCTCCCCGTGCTCAGTTCGCATGTATTCCCTGTGCTTGCGTGTGTTTCCTGTGGGCACTCCAGTTTCCTCCCACATTCCAAAAATATGCATGTCAGGTTTATTGGCCGGTTCGAATTGTCCCGAGGTGTGAATGAGCGTGTGAATGGTTGTATGTCTCTGTGTGCCCTGCAACTGGCTGGCGACCACTGTGTCCCCTGCCCACTGCCCAAGGATGGCTAGTGAGGACAAGCAGTGCGGATAATGGATGGATATTCATTCATTCATTCCCAATACTAAATCTATTTTACCCTGGTCATCCTGGAAGGGGGATTACCACTTGTGAGGCCCCTTCTCAAGGTTTTTTTCCTCACGCTGAAGTTTTGAGTTTTTCCTTGCCCGCATGTTGGTTTAAGATCAGGCCATGGTGTAATTGTAATCCTGAGCAGTTCCTGTGCAGACATTTTTGTGATTAAGGGTTAGACAAATAAATTTGACCTGACTTGACATTCATTCATTCTTTCTCTTTACCTGTTTATTCCTAAGTCTAATAAATTACAGGTAGAATATTGTTTTACCAAACAGACTTTTTGCCCATTTTATAATGCTCAGTGATTAAGTTTAAACTTTAAAAAAGTAACTGATGTGTTGGGAGTCATTAGGTGACCAAACCCCCCAATTCCAACCGTTAATGCTGAGCGCCAAGCAGGGAGGCAATGAGTACCAATGTTATAAGTCTTGGGTATGACCCGGCCAAGGCTTGAACCAGCAACCTCCCAGCCTCGGGGCGGGCGCCCTACCCCCAAGGCCACTGAGATGATGAGTTGAATAAATAACGAGTAAAATCTTGTTTTCCCAGACAGACTTTTTGTTTATTTTATGACGGTCTGTGATTTTGTTAAAACTTAAAAAGAAATAAAGTCTGCATTTGCAATTAATATCTTCATTTATTTTCTTTACCTGTTTATTCCTGAGCTTAGGGTCACACAGTCTGCTGGAGCATATCCTAGCATTCTTCGTGAGTTGCCAGTTAACCACAAGTCCACTTAGAGATAGACAACCATTCACTCTCAAATTCCCACTTAGACAATTTGTAATGTCCAAATACCTTCTCATGCATGTTTTGGGAGTTGCTAATTTTAATGGTTGAAAAAATGCCAGAAAAGTCGTCCCTCGCACTTTTTCAGCTTACCAAATCTGGCCCACTTTCCGAAAAGTTTGGACACCACTGGCCCATCCCTATTGCATCTTTTTTTTTTTTTTGCAGAAAGGATGTATTCAAAATCAGAACAGAAAAACAAACTTACCCAACAAAACAGAAATAACAAAACAAATAAATTATATTTCAAAGCTACAACTATACCTTGTCCCTGTGGTGAGGGGGCCTCTCCTTGTGAGAGGTAAGAGAATTCTCCCACCATGGTCCACTGTGTGTCGTAAGAGGCGACTAAAGTGGAGGGAGCGAGGGGACTGGGGATCCTCTCCTCTCTATCTCTACTCCCTAAGAGACAGCAAGGCAAAGAAAGGGGGGCGGGAGACCGAAAGGTCTCGCAAACCCTAGTTATAGGGTCTTTAAATGTGAGAGGATGTGGAAGTAAAGCGACTGAGTGGAAGAAAGAGGAGATCGGAAGGATGATGACTAAAAGGAAGGTTGATGTGTTATCCTTGAGTGAAACAAAGATGAAAGGAAGGGGTGAATTACTGCTTGGGGGTATGTATGGTAGAAGGTCTGGAGTTACGGGTGGACATGCTAGAGAAGGAGTGGCTGTGCTTGTGAGTGAGAAAGCAAAAGAAAAAACTGGTGGAGTCGAAAGAGATATCTTCGAGATTGATGTGGGTGAGGTTGAAGTGGGGTGTAGAAGTATGGATGTTTATAAGTGCATATGTACCTGGTTCAGAAAGAAGCACTGAGGAGAGAGAGGAGTTTAGGAAGGACTTGTCCGAATGTGTGGCAAGTGCGAAAGAAGGGTGGAAAGTGGTAATACGAGGTGACCTGAATGCTAGAGTGGGTGATGAAACGGTTGAAAATGTGATTGGTAGATATGGAGTACCAGGAAGAAATGAGAGTGGGGAGAATTTGATTGAATTATGTGTGGAAAATGAGCTCGTGATTGGAAATACATTGTTTAAAAAGAGGGACGTGAATAAGTATTCCTTTGTCAGAGTGGATAGTGGCAGAGCACTGATGGATTGTGTAGTAGTTAAGAAAGGGATGTTAAGTAGATTGTTGGATGTGTATGTTTACAGAGGTGAAATGAGTGGTATGTCTGATCATTTTTATGTGGAAGGAAAACTGAGAATAGATGGATCGTGGAGGGCTAGTCATAAGAAGAGTGTGAGGGAAGAGGTGAAAATGTCAGAGTTGAATAAGGCAGAAAAGGAAAGAGAGTTTAAAGAGAGGATAAGGGAAGACTATGAACGGGTTCGTTGAAGAGAAATGGAGAGTGTGGAAATTGAATGGAAGTGGTTTAAAGAGGCAGTGTTGAGGGGTGCAAAATAAGTGTGTGGAATGAGAAAAGTTGGTCGAGGTATTAGGAAAGGAAGTGAATGGTGGAATGATGAGGTATCAGAGGCTGTGACAGAAAAGAGACGCGCCTTTGAGGAGTGGCTGCAAGATAAGAGTGGCGATGCGTATGAAAGATATAAAGTGAAAAAAAGGTTGGTAAAAGCGGCAGTGGAAGCAGCGAAAAGGAAAGCAAATGATAAATGGTGTCGAAAGATAGGAGTGAACTTTGAGGAAAGGAGAAAAGTGTTCTGAAAAGAAGTGAAAAGAGTAAGAAACAGTTAGTCTGGAAAGGAAGAGAAAGTGAAAGATAAGGATGGTAGATTGCTGGTTAGCGGTAGTGCAGTCAGGACCAGATGGGCAGAGTATTTTGAGGAGTTGCTCAATGTGGAGGATGGGAGAGAAGTGAGAGTCGAGGCGATCGATGGTATGGAGAGAATGCCCATGTTTGGTGATTTAAATGTGAAGCCTGTGGAAACATGGGAGGTGCAAGAGGCAGTGAAAGAAATGAAAGGGGGGAAGGCACCTGGGTTGGATGGTTGTACTGCTGAATGCCTGACAAAAGGTGGCACAGCTATGATTGACTGGTTAGTACGCTTGTTGACTGTATGCTTTTTAAGTGGTGTGGTTCCTGTTGATTGGTGTAGTGCATGTGTGGTGCCATTGTATAAGGGTAAAGGTGATAAGTATGAATGTAGCAATTCGAGAGGTATCAGTTTGTTGTCTGTAGAAGAGTATTGATTAAGAGAGTGAGAGAAAGAACGAATGAGGTGGTGATTGAGGAGCAGAGTGGTTTCAGGAAAGGAAGAGGATGTGTGGATCAGGTGTTTGCAGTATGACAGGTGTGTGAGAAATATTTTGCAAAAGGTAAGGATGTTTATTTGGCTTTCATGGACTTGGAAAAGGCGTATGACAGAGTTGATAGAGAGGCGTTGTGGCAAGTAATGGTGATGTATGGAGTGGGTGGAAAGTTGTTGGAAGCATTGAAGAGTTTTTATATGAACAGCAGAGCATGTGTAAGAGTAGGTAGTGAGACAAGTGAGTGGTTCCCTGTGTTGACTGGTGTGAGACAGGGGTGTGTGATGTCACCATGGCTGTTTAATGTGTACATGGATGGTGCGGTGAGAGAGGTGAATGCAAGAGTTTTTGGCAGAGGTGTAGACATGATGGACAACAGTGGAACAGTGTGGCAGGTAAGTCAGTTGTTGTTTGCAGATGACACAGCGCTTGTGGCTGATTCTGAGGAAACATCGAGAAGGTTGGTAACGGAGTTTGGAAGAGTATTTGATAGGCGTAAGTTATGTGTCAATATTGGGAACAGTAAGGTGATGAAGTGTTCACGTGATGGAGTGGGCATGACGTTAGAAATCAGGTTGCATGGACAGGTGCTGGAAGGAGTTGAAAGCTTTGGGTTGTGATGTGGCTGCAGTTGGTGGAATTGAGTGTGAGGTATTGCACAGAGTGAATCAAGGAAGCAAGGTTTTGGGTGCTCTGAGGAGAGTGATGAACACCAAGAGTATGAGTATGGATGTTAAGAGGGGACTGTATGAGAGTGTGATTGTGCCGACTGTGTTGTATGGTGCAGAGACTTGGAGCCTGAACGCAGATTTAAGAAGGAAGTTGAATGTTTTTGAGATGAAGTGTTTGAGGACTATGTTAGGAGTGACAAGATTGGATAGACTGAGAAATGAAATTGTGAGAGACAGAACTGGAGTAGTCGTGGAACTGAGCAAGCGTGTTGATAAGAGAGTACTCTGTTGGTTTGGACACATGGAGAGGATGGATGAGGAGTGAATGTTGAAGAGGATCTACAGAGCAGAAGTCAATGGAAGGAGACCAAGAGGAAGGCAGCGATTGATGTGGATGGATGGTGTTATGAGTGCACTGCAGCAAAGAGGTCTAAATATAATGGAAGCTAGACTTCTTGTTGGTGATAGAAAGGAGTGGAGAGGTGTTGTGAAAGGATAGTGGGATTGTGGACGCGTTCTTAAGGATGGGCTGGGCACCCGTATGATGCGGCAGGGGTAAACCAGTGAAAGCTGTGGGGCCCGCTGTTGAACAAAAGAGTGTGTTGTGTCACCCTGACCCGAGTGACATGGCCGCTTTCTGGTGTCCTGTTTCATCTGGAGGGACGAAAGCATGACCAACTTGGGTGCCGAGGTGCCTAACTTGTTTGGGCAATTGGGTTGGCCATGGTCCAAAAAATGTTGTGTTTTTTTTTTTTTTTTTTGTTATTTATTTCCCTTTTATTTTCTTTGTTATTGTATGTGTGTGTCTTGCTGTCGGTCACCCCTCTTGAGGGATATGACCAAGGTACATAGATGGATAGATACAACTATACCAAGAGTCCTTTAACATGCAACACCCAATAAAACTTTTGATCAATAAACTTCGAAAATATGTATAGGGAATAACGGGTACAGGTCTAACCTGGGGACAGTTTGACCAAGTCTGTTTTATTGATGGCACAGATATTGTCAAGTCAAGTCACATTTATTTTTACAACCCTTAATCAGAAAAAGTCTCAAAGAAATGCACAAGCCACAATGACACAATCCCCTGATTTGAAACGGAAATGCAGGCAAGGAAAAACTCAAAACCTCAACATGAGGAAAATGAGAAACCTTGAGAAGGGGCCAAAGGATACTGAATATAATACCATAAAGAATACTCCACCTTTCCATATTGACCTCACACTCCTAATCACATTGTCTCAATTTTATGGTCAAAAAACACCTTTTCAGTTAAGATTTAAAACTTTTTCATTCTCACTTTTTTTTGTTTCATGTCAAATATGCTAAAGGTTGACCCATTTCTGGCACATGGCTGGAATGTTCACATAATTGGCTTCAATCCCATGTTTTTTCATGCTAGCTAACAACCACATGTTAGTTTATTGACGGCGAACTGTTGTAACATTTTTTAAAATGACAACTTCTCTAAATTATGTATAGAGAATGCAAGGGCAATGAAAAGAAACAATGGAGCTAAACGTGGGTACAGTGTTTTGATTGCAAACAATTTGCCTTGGAAGACTGCACCCACTGCAGGCACAGGCTTATACATCTGCCACAACTGCCTGTCAGACTCTGATTAGCAACACTGTCCATACTAAAAGATAGATGTGACACAAGCACTTTGTTCTATTCCATACTCTTCTTGTCATATGGTTTAATTAAATAAAAAGCTTCTCTAAATATTGGACTATCTGAAGCCTTTTTTTAATAATAAATTTTACTGTTACAACTGTGCACTAGCATTGTTACAACCGTACCTTGTACTGGGTATGGTTGTAACAAGTGGCATCACTAGGCATTGGTTGCAGGGGGAATATCAAATATACGGGGAGGCATTATTACCCCCCAACATTTTTTACACAGCACTAATGCTGATACAGACGTTCCCTACTTACGACGATTCGATTTACGAAAAACAAAAGATACGAAAAAAAATGTCGGTATGTCGAAAAATATCCGGACATTGCTGTAAGTTAGTTTGTATTGTGTGCACCTTTTTCCGATTACAGGACAGTACTGTCGTGCTTCTTTCCGCTGTTACCGGCGGGTGGTGCTGTGAAAGCTCACCCATCATCCACCCCTAAGGAGAAACCCGCTTCCTCTTCAGAGTTTGTTTGTAAAGCGCACTTAGAACTCTGACATTTTTATCGTTTAATATCTTGTGTATCCATTCAATATGGTTGGTTTAAAGTGTAAAGAAGAGGCGAGCCGTTTCTTTTGAAATGAAAGTGGAAAAGGAAAGCTTGATGCGGTTGAGAAAATGGTTGGATCGCTTTTTTTGGGTCCACTTTTTACCACGGAGGTGGTCGCCTAACTCTTGAAGCCCATCTTCCAAAAGTACAGTAAGCTAAACTTAACATTATTTAATTTTTATAGAGCGTATTATTTTATTAAACGTTTATTTTTCAGTACAAAACAATACATGTTCACTGACGCAATTTACAAACAAATGCAACTTACGCACGATCGTACGGAATCACATTCGTAAGTAGAGCAGTGTCTGTAAACATAACCAATAGCACATCCGGCGCGGCTTACATTAGGTTTCATTAGACAGCAAGACAGCTCTTCCAGACGCATTTTTCCTCCTTGTGATTGTTTAATATGCGTTTTTCCCAAGGATTCTGTGCTGTTGACCTTAAGTTTGTTGAATATATATATGTAATTATTTCATTTGTGTTTCCATTGTTTCTCAGTTATGTGTTACCTTTTTTTTAAACTGTAGTTAATTCTTGTTTTTTCTCGTTTATTTGGTGCTGCACTGAAAAATAAATAAATACAGGAATTTCAGTTGCTTGACTTTAAAGTTGCTTAGTATAGAAGGAGAGTGAAAAATAAATGATGTTATAATTTAGTAGAATGATACTTTTTGATTAAAAAAACATTCATTCATTTTGTGCACAAGTCAAGTCACATTTATTTGTATAGCCCTTAATCACAAAAATGTCTCAAAGGACTGCACAGAATTACAATTACAAAATTGCACAATTACCTAATCTTAAACCAGCATGCGGGCAAGGAACAACTCAAAAACCTCAGTGTGAGGAAAAAAGAGAAACCATGAGAAAGGACCTCACATGTGGTAATCCCCCTACCAGGATTGACTAGGGTGAATTACAATTAGCATTACTGTACACAGAATAGTAAACATTAGGTAAGATGCTGAAGATGTCCGGAAAGAGCATGACACCAACGACGACACCACTCTGTAAACTAGTCCAGAAAGTCTATGACGGCCACGACGCAGCTTCCCATCTCTGCCAGCTGGTAAATGCAGGGGTTGACATGCTTCAGGTCAGACGCTGGTCCGCTGACTCATCTCAAATCGTCCTTCTTCGTATCAGCCAGGCAGGCAGTCGGAAAAAGACAGGACAATACAGAATATGAGGTGGGCATCAATCATAAGCTTTGGAATAGAATTGTGATTGAAGCCTCAATTTAAAAACTTCCGTTGAGGTTGCAGATCTTATCTCTGGAGGCGGGGCGTTCCATAACACCGGGGCCCGGATGGAGAACGCTCTCGAGCCTGCAGACTTCTTGTCTCTCGAAGTCACAAGTAGACCGGCATTTTCCGAGCCTAGACTCCGTGCAGGAACATAGGGGGAAATCAAATCAGAGAGAGAAGAGGGTGCAAGCCCATGCCAACATTTATATGTTAATAAAATAACCTTAAAGTAACATCATAAGTGGACTGGGAGCCAGTGCAAGTTGGCCAATACAGGAGTAATATGCTCAAACTTTTTGGTCTTAGTCAAAAGTCTAGCTGCCGCATTCTGAACCAGCTGCAAACTTTTAATGCTAGACATCAGGAGACCAGAAAGCAATACATTACAGTAATCAAGCCGAGAAGTAATAAACGCATGAATTAAAACCTCTGCATCTGATTAGGACAGTATCGAACGAATCTTCGCCATATTACGGAGGTGGTAGAAAGCTATTCTAGTAATATTTTTCACGTGTAACTGAAACGACAGATTAGGATCAAATATAACACCTAGATTTTTGACCGAGTCATTATGGGTGATATTACATTTGTCCAGGTTCAGGGTAGTGTTTGAAAACAACTGACGACAGTGAGCTGGACCAATAATCAACATTTCAGTTTTTTCTGGGTTAAGGCGTAAAAAATTAAATGACATCCATCTTTGAATCTCAGTAAGGCAAGCCTCCAGATTTCTACAACTTAAATGTCCAGTTTTTTACAGGGGCACATACAGTTGAGTGTCATCTGCATAGCAATGGAAACTAATATTATACTTGCGGATAACTTCACCAAGCGGGATCATATAAATACTAAAAAGAAGGGGGCCAAGTACAGAGCCTTGGGGAACACCACAGGGGACATTAGATTGTTTAAAGGTCAGATTGCCATAGTTAACACATTGCATCCTGTCTGATAGGTAGGACCTAAACCACGAGAGTACAGTTCCTGAGATACCAATGCGTTCTAGACGAACCACTAATATGTTGTGGTCGACAGTATCAAAAGCAGCGCTGAGATCCAGCAGCAGTAACATTGATGAGGCACCGGAATCTATTGCTAGAAGGAGATCATTGGTTACTTTAGCCAGGGCTGTCTCAGTAGAGTGATTTGGCCTAAATGCTGACTGGACAGTTTCAAAGAGGTTATTTTCTAACATGATGTCATTTAGCTGCTCTGCAACGACCTTTTCAAGTAATTTTGCAAATAATGGCAGTTTTGACACTGGCCTATAAAACCTAGGCTTTCTGGGTCAAGGTTAGGTCGCTTAAGCGTGGGTTTAATGACGGCAGACTTGAAGGCTACAGGAACAATACCCGAGGATAGCGATATGTTAACAATATTTAAAACTGATGGTCCTAAGATCCCAAACAGATCCCTCACCAGTGAAGCTGGAAACGGATCGAGCAGGCATGTAGTTTGTTTGGCCCTACTGACCATCTGTGCTGGATTATCAAGGGACAAATCATTGAAACTGGAGAATGTTTCTGAAAACCGCCGACACCTCCACATCTTTGAGATAGGAGGAGGATACAGAGCGTTCTTTTAAAATTTCATTCCTGATTAGTTGAATCTTTTTATTAAAAAAATCCATAATGTCGTTAGCAGAATAAGTGCAACTATTTGGGTTAAGTTGTTGTCTGGTAAGTTTCTCCACCGTGTCAAACAAAAATTTCGGATTATTCTTATGTTTGACAATAATCTTAAAGAAAAACAATACTTTAGCTGAGGCAAGAGCTACTTTATATTTCAGCAAACTGTCACACCAGGCCAGTCGGAAGACCTCCAGCTTAATAGTGCGCCATTTTCGTTCAAGTTTTCTGCAACCTTGTTTGAGTAACCTGGTTTCTTCAGTAAACCAAGGTGTATTCTTCTTAGGTCGAAATTTATGCCTTAGGGGCACCACAGAATCAAGAACATTAACCAAAGCAGTATTGAAGTTGTTTGTAAGTGAGTCAACAGACCCAGTGTACGAAGGGAAGGCTGCAGTTACTGTAGGTAATAGTTCTTTTAAGGCTAATACCGTTGTAGGGCGGATATTGCGACTGCTAAAGCCTAAATTTTCCTTATCACAGTAAACATTAAACAGCACTTCACACTTAACAAGATAGTGATCAGAGATGGCATTAGAATACGGTAACACTGTAACATTTGAGGCCACTACGCCACGGGTCAGAACAAGATCTAGAGTGTTCCCATCTTCATGAGTGGGCACATCAACTATTTGATTGGAACCAAATGTATTAATCAGTGACTTAAAAGCAATTGCAAGTGAATTTGATGGGGAGTTTATGTGAACATTAAAATCACCAATAATTACAACATTGTCCTTATAAGTTACTAAGTCTGTTAACAGTTCTGAAAATTCTTCCAAAAAATTTGAGTATGGTCCAGGTGGGCGATACACAACAACTAAATAAATTGGTTTTGACATTAAGGACCGCATAACAAGTGCTTCAAACGTTTTAAAACCAGTAGGGGTATTAGGAGTAAATTTCAACTTACCTTCTGATATAAGAGCAACACCTCCACCTTTTTTGCATGGTCGTGCCAAGTGCGAACTCACAAAGTTAGGGAGAGGAACCTCATCTAACACTACAAACTCATTTGGTTTTAACCAGGTCTCACATAGGCCAATAAGGTTAAGATTGTGTTAATAAGGTCATTGACAAGTAAAGCTTTGGAGGCTAGTGATCTAATATTCAGAAGGCTATTAGATCTTCAGCACTGTGGACTGAGCTGAAACCTTACGCCAGTTTTGAACCTTAATGGCAACCTTAGTGGTAACCTCTACAGGATTATACTGCCGGTCCCGGGTCTTGTGCCTTGCATGATGGCAGATGCGGCCCGAATTCCATACCACAGGAGTATTGTTGACAGGTGGAGTAGCAGGATGATTATTGGTAGAAAATAATGTTATTTCTTCTCCCTCTTCACCTAACAAGGGAGAAACAGAGGTAAAGCACAGAAGAAGATGCTATAGAAGAGTACAGATAAGGGTGTACGGTGCAGCCAATAGAACGCTCTAAACTACAAAAACTATGTGAATTGCATGAATCTAGCATAGCGCTAGTTAGCTCTAGCGTTACAGACTCCACACCCGTGGTTACAGGTTCACTAATCACCTGTGACCTGGCCTGCACTAGTGTACCCTGTCATGGAAGGCTTTAACCGTAATCTATATTTTTAGAAAGAGTTAGAGCACCTTCCCAGTTAGGGTGAAGGCCGTCTCTCCTCAGCAGGTCACGTTGGCCACAGAAAGCAGGCCAGTTATCCACAAACCTAAATCCCTGCTGACTGCAAAAACTAGCCAGCCACCGGTTTAGCGAGACTAATCTGCTAAACTTCTCATCATTGCCTCTCGCAGGCAAGGGGCAAGAGACAATTACTCGATGCCGACTCATCTTTCTGGTGAGATTACAGGTCCTAGCAATATTTTTCTTTGGAATCTCAGATTGCCTCATTTTAGTATCATTTGAGCCGACGTGAATGACTATATCGGTGTAGCTAGCCCTGTCCTGGTGTCTAGATTTGCATGTTAGCTCCCTCAAATTAGCCTCAATGTCGAGTGCTCTGGCCCCAGAAATACACATAACCGTGGCTGGGGTGCTAAGCTTTATGTTACGGGTGATGGAGTCACCTGTAACTAGGGTGCGGGAGCCAGTAGACCGGGGTGGAGTGGGACTAGCTAGGGGGGCTGAACTTGTTATGCGTCTGAATTGGCTCACCGCAATTAGCATGCCGTTTAGGGCTAGTGCTAACCGGACTACTCACACACTGCTCACTCGATATGGAGTCTCTAGCAGTATCGTGCAGACCCTTCTATGTACCGGGAGAGTTTACTGTGGTCTTTGTGTTTGCTGTTTACTTTCCACCGCTAACCGTTTCACTGGATGCTAACGTTAGCATAGTGCTAAATCTCCTGCCCGCTGCTATCAATAAACAGCAGCTTGCACACCCCAACGGAGCTTTATCGTCGACGGCGACTTTAATCGGGCATGTTTATGGACTGTACTCCCAAATCCATTCAATTGTGGACTGAGCAATTCGGAAAAACACTGGACTATGTGTAATGTAAGATCAAACATTCCGGTTGTATCCGGCAACTCTGTTTGACCCTCACCCCCCCTCTTAGTTCTTTGTTCCTATGTCTCTTTGTTTCCTTATCCTCACTGTAAATGTGGAACTGGAGTCGTCCAATTTCGTTGTCACAGCATATCCCATGTTGTAACAATGACAATAAAGGCATATTCTATTCTATTCTATTCTATTCTACTAGCAGGTTCGCTACAACCCACGCTAGCAGTGGTGTCCGAGGCACCTAACATTTTCCGTTTAAACTGCTCTAGCTCACGGACACGTCCCTGTAGAAGGGCTACTTGCTCACGGAAGCGGGAGCAACCTTTACAGCAACCCATACTCACTTGTGAGCAGTCGGATGCCGAAAGAGCGTCTTAGCAGCCGTGCGAGGGGATGCCCTTCAACAGCGATCGGCAGCAGCTTCTGACTGTAAAACAATTGTGCGCGGCACTTACCGTGCGCCAATCGTCCGAGATACTTACCCGAAACTTTTCAACTGTTCGGGATAAAAAGTCTCAGTCCAGAATTCTTATTGATCATATACTGATCAAGTGACCCCCCAAAAAAGTCTTTTTTTTCGTTGTTTTTTTTCTTTTCTTTTTTCGTCTCTTTTGTTTCTTGTTTCATTTTCCTAGCTTTTTACTTATTTTTTTTGCTTTTTCTTCTTCTGTTCTTCACTCTCCCCTTTTCCTGTTTTATTCTTTTGTTTTATTCGTCCTAAATTCAGTTTTCTTTGGGTTGGCAGAGTGTATCTGTGGGTGGATACTGCCCACCCCTACCCCCCTCTGGTAACGCCCCTGTGTGTGTAATTCTGTGTATCTCTGTTCGAGAGACTGTCACAGACCATTGGAGCTACTTAGCACTTCACCATTGATTTCTACTTAAAAAAATACAAACTAATGGACCATCTATAAAAGTTTGAGAGGAGTAGCATAAAAGATCATAAAATAGGGAAAGAAAAAGCAAAACTGTACCCAATCTCCCCTGCTAAATATTTATAAATATATTAAAAATAATTTTTTAAACTAATATAAATAAGGGACATTTTTAAGGTCATGATCTAGAGCAATCCTTAAATACATACCTTTCTTCAGTGAACTGAGGGCAGTTACCATATTTACCTTTTAGAGCAGGGGTCTTCAACCTTTTTTGAGGCCGAGAGTAACAATAAGGGCACCTTGATAATGCACTTCAGAAACAAGAATTTTAACTAACTTATTTAAATAATTTGATTGTCTATCTTACTGATATTTTATGTGAGAACTAATTTTAAATGATTAATAATTATTCAAAATGATCAAGATTGCCGGCACAGTGGACGGATGGTTAGCACGCAGCCCACGGTGCAGAGGTTCAGGAATCAAGTCCAGCTGGCGCAACCTCCCCGAGTGGAGTTTGCATGTTCTCCCCTGAGTGGGTTTCCTCCTGGCACTCCGGTTTCCTCCTAAATTTCAAAAACATTCATGCCAGTTTAATTGGCGGGTCCAAATTGTCCCTAGGTGTGAACGAGCTGTCTTGTGGGCCCTGCGACTGGCTTGCAACCAGTTTAACTGACCGAAGATAGCTGGGATGGGCTCCAACACCCATGCAACCCTACTGAGGATAAGCGGTGCAGATAATGGATGGATTGATGAATCAAATGGTAAATGGTCTGCATTTATATACAAGGTAGGAAACAGATAAACTCCAGTATGAAATGAAATGATCTGCATTTATATAGTGCTTTTCAAGTCAAGACTTCCCAAAGCGCTTTACAGTGTGCTTCACATTTCCCAATAGCGGCCGTGGAGCCATGTAAGGCGCTAACCTGCTTATTGGGGGTTTGAGGGGTTCAGTGTCTTACCCAAGGACACTTCGACATGTAACACGGAGGAGACGGGATTCGAACTGCGATCTCTTGATCCCAAGACGAGCGCTCTACCTCCTGAGCCACTGCAATACTTTATTTCTTCTTTACCCTTTCAATTGTTTCAATTACAAATGCTCAAAAGGAAAGAAAAAAAAATGACAACTTTCACGACATTTTGGTGGAAATCACGTTACATTTTTTAAGACGCTATCATAGTTTCAATTTCATTTTTTTGTACGAACAAAAAAATAATTTTAAATAAAATTAAATATTACATTTCCACTGGTCACTAAAAGTGCAGCCACTAAAACAAAACATGTCTTTTAAACTTAGTAAGATGATGTTAACCGTGTTTCAATATTTTAAGTCTAAAGAAGTGGAGAAGATATCGCTGCCACTCTTTTCATCTCTAAATACGGTTTTGGCAATAATCTGCATTGCTTCTTTAAGAATCTTCCGTCCTGAAAATGCCTTCATTCTCTTTATCAAAAATTCTGTGGCTCTAAAAGAGGCTCCGGTTGCTTTTTGAGAGTTTAAACCGGCTTTGTAAAAAAAGTTTCATTTAACTTGCAGGCCTTTTCTGTTCACTGTGTGCCGTTTAAGAGGTTATCTGACAGAGCTGTGATATGTATCACTTGACAGTTGCAGTAAGCCGAGTAAAGTCATGTTAATGAAGTTAATATAGTTTCCGGACCCTTGCCACCAAGTCAAATGAAAACTTAAACCGGAGGGAAGGAGAAAGGAAAAAAAACTTAAGCAGGAAAAGAAACTAGCAAAAGATCCGTGAGTAAAAGTGCATAGCATGCAGTGAAAAGGCTAACGGATAAAGTGATTGGATTTAGATAGATAGATAGATACTTTATTCATCCCCATAGGGAAATTCACACTTCCAGCAGTATCCTTGTGTTAAATATAAAACAATAATAAAGTAAAAGGAATATAATAAATAAATACCCAATACCCAATGTAACGTGTTGATATAGAGTATTTCATAACCAAAATGGCTTACGTCGGAAAAGTAGAGGAGTTTGATAGTTCATGTGAAGACTAGGAATAATGCATAATTTTACTGTAACGCTAATGATATTGTGAACGACAAGAAAAGTGCTGTCCCCCTTAGTCTAATGGGAGCATAAACTTGAAGTGAAGTGGCTGTGGACAGATAAATGCGAAAAGACATTCAGAGAAACACAGTCACTGATAACATCTGACTAGAAACAAAATTTACTGACTAGGCACTCACCCATTATGATCTAACCAAATCCATCAGGCTAGCGTGCATCGCGTGACCGTACGGCATTGGTGCAGGTTCAAAGTGCCTCACCAATGCCGAACAAAATTTTGCACGGATCAACAAGGAGGCCCTTAGCCTCGTATGGGGTATCAAAAATATACAGTTGCAAATACATATTATACATGATTACATATATTTACGAAGAAAGACGGTACATCGAGAGAGTTTTCAAAGCTTTAATAATAATATAACTTTCATCCCAAACCGTGCCTTTGAAAGGTACCAACACGCTAGTAGGATCACGCTCGCAATGTATCAAACATACCTGTGAAAAAAAGCAACCCGCAAATGTGAAATTGACATTCAGATGGCGGACGCATCAGGTTAGCACTGCTCGTTCTATGCGTTTATACTCTCATTGGCATCGGTTTTAAGTGTGTTGTTAATTATTAATTTTACAATTCTAACCATTTTGATATAGCTAGAAGTAAAGCAGCCGAGTCCTGCAATGGCCGGGCATTATACCGGCGGGCGGAGACATAACTGCGTACGATTCTTGCTCAAAGATGTTGTGGCAATTTCAGAGGGAATGTCAAGGCTGGATTTTGTTAACAAGTTTATTGAAAAGCTTCTGAAGTTTAAAAAGGAGGAGATACATGCTGTCATAAAAATGCCTTCTGGCAAGGGCTTTGATGTAAGTTTTGTAACGGGGGCTCTTTATCAAGAGTTTTGGAATCGCTTTGAGGGAGTGAGGCCCCAGTTTTCTGGATTTACAGTGGAGAAGCTGACTGATAATGCTAACAAGATTGTCATTGTCAGAATGTTTAGTGAGGTGGTGAGTGCTGATGACGTCTGTTATTGGTTGAGTAGATACTGCTCGGTAAAAGGCCAGGCTATGAAGGTGAGGGGTGAGAAAGGCTATTGGACTGGTGCCTGGAGGGTACCCGTCCAACAATGGCAAGATCCTCAGGGCTTTCAGGGACTGAAACACCTCCCGTCGACTATATTCCTGGGGGAAAACCGTGGCTTTATCCACTATCAAGGGCAACCGAAACTCTGTCGCAAATGTGGTGAGCACGGGCTTCTGGCTGAGGTATGTGATCGAATTTTTTGTGGAAAGTGCAGGACAATTGGACATTCCTTTGAGGAATGTATCAATAGCAGAAAATGCAACCTCTGTGGAGAAACGAACCACCTCTATAGAAACTGCCCAAAATCGTTTGCTAACAAATTGAAAGCTAGGAAGGCAGTTAACAAAGACAACAAAGACAATGAAATGATGTCAGACAGCATAGATAATGAAATGAATAAATGTAACAAAGACAATGAAATGAATAAAGATAACAAAGACAATGAAATGAATAAAGTTATGGAAATACCAAATGAAAATGAACAAGAAATGAATAAAGTTATGGAAAAACCCAATTAAGATGAACAGGAAATGAATAAAGTTATGGAAATACCCAATGAATTTGATCAAGAAATGCACAAAGAAAATGGACAAGACAAACAAATTGAAAATACAGATGTCCCTACCAAAACCCCTGGAGGAGAGACCAGAGAATCAAATTTGAATCAGGAAGGACCTGGAAATTCTAATTCGATTTCTCATAAAATACCTGAATTTGGACAAGACAAACAAATAGAAAAGGCAACTGCCACTCCAAAAACACATATTAATCAGGAAGGGCCTGGAAGAGAGTCCGAATTAGCAAATTTGTTTGCTACGCCACTGCCGGGATTTGGAGAAGACAAACAAGTCGAAAAGGCGAACGACTCTCCAAAAACCCATACGGGCACTGGAAAGAGGGGTAAAAGTAAGACAAAATTAGGGGTGGTGAAAACACCGGAAACAAAGAGAAGAGATTTAGAAGAAAGCCGATTGCCGATGAAAAAGCCCACAAGGGAACTGTACGAAGTTGAGCCGGAGGAAGTTGGGGAGGGAAAAAATCTGACCCTTTGTGGGCAGGGAAGTAAGAGACCCCTCGATAGGTCCTCTGGCTCACCCCCTAACCCAGAAAAAGGGGAAGACCTGGAACCACAGACAGAGAGTCAGAGGATTCCAGAGTTTTCCCCGGTGAGTCTCCAAATGAGGTACTGCTCATAAGTGATGTGTCTGACACAGGTGACACTCTCGATGATCACCAAAGAATGGACTTGTATCCCCCGGTTTTGTCTAAGTAGTTTAAATACTTTAACAACAATTATGAACATTACATTCTCTACTATCAATGTGAGAAGTGTGAGATCAAAGGTTAAGGCTCACAGTGTTTTATCGTTCTTAAAAACTATCAGAACGGATGTGTTTTTACTACAAGAATGCTGCATCCCCTTTCTAAAAAATTATAAACAGTGGGAAGAGATTTGGCCGTATCCGTCATTATGGAGTGGCTCGAATGAAAACCGTAACGATGGGGTAGCCATTTTAATAAACAACCCTCAACTCATCATAAATGGGAGTACTGTTATGAGAGACGGACGCGCAATCTTAGCAAGACTTTCTTTTATAGGGAATGATTTTAACCTCATTAACATATATGGCCATGCCGACAGACAACTCAGGTACGAACTCTTAGAGGACATCCAGTCGCATATGCTAGGCCATCAACCACTAATCGTGGGAGGAGATTTTAATTGCATCCTAAGTAGGAAGGATAGAAAGAGGACCGATGAGGAGTTTAAAGTAGATAAAACATCAACTTTATTACAAGACATGTGCCGGACATTTAAACTGAAGGACTGTTTCAAATCCATACATCCAGGAGAGGAAGGCTTCACCTGGTTCAGTAGTGACAATGCCAGAGCCTCTCGAATAGACTACATATTTACAAGGGGTTTAGCACAGAGTGATGCAAGATTAATTCCTGTTTTTTTTTTCGGATCACTTGCTACTGTCCTGCTCTCTCTCATTTCCTTCAGGTATGACTGTTGGGAAGGGTCTGTGGAAGTTAAACTGCTCCCTGCTGGAGGATGAGGCTCTAGCCGCACAATACAGGGAGCTGTACAAAGACTGGCAGACCCTTCAAGACTCGTATGATTCACGAGCACAATGGTGGGAAATGACAAAGAAACGAACACAGACCTTTTTTAAAAATGCAGGGAAAAACAAGAAACTTAAAGAGATGAAACGCATGTCGGGACTACAAAGAAGACTCCAACGCTATTTCATCCAAACAGAAAAGGGGATGGACTTTAATGATTAAATCAAAGAGACCAAACAAGAACTAAACGCTTTGGCAGAAATAAAGAGCAAAGGCATCATAATAAGAAGCAGAGAAAGAGAAATAGAAGAAGGGGAAAAATGTACACGCTACTTTTTAAAAAAAAATATGAGCAAAAATGAGGGGCTTTTTAAACTTCAAAACGAAAACGGGCAAATAACAAAGGAAAGTAGTGAAATAACCAAATTAGTCGAAGACTACTACAAAAAATTATTTGAAAAGAAAGAAAAGCATGAGAATGAAATGGGGCATGTATTAGATCATATTTCAAGATCAGTGCGTCAAGACCCCTTTTTAACATCGGCCTTTACCCAAGACCAACTGAATGATTGCATAAAGACTATAAAAAAAGGCAACTCACCCGGGGAGGACGGGCTCAACCTCGAATTTTACCGGACTTTTTGGGATATTTTAGCACCAGATCTGATTACTGTTTTTAACGAATTTTCCAGTCGAGACAACATGCCAGACAGTTTCAGAATAGGGATAGTTACTCTATTGCACAAAAAAGGAGACAAAATTGACTTAAAAAACTGGCGACACATAACGCTTTTAAACGTGGACTGTAAAATTTTCAGCAAGCTTCTAGCAACACGAATGTCTGTAGTCTTGGGAGACATGGTTGATCCGGACCAACCCTGTGCCATCGTGGGAAGGAAGATCAGCGACAGTCTCATGCTGATCCGTGACACCATTTGTTATGCGAGAGACAGAAACATGCGATTAGCGGTCCTAAACCTAGACTTTGAAAAAGCCTTTGATCGAGTCTCGCACCAATACCTCTTCAGGGTATTGCAAAAATGTGGTTTTCCCCAAAATGTGGGTGGGACTGCTATACCGAGACATCTACAGCAAATTCATGATTAACGGGAATTTATCGGAAGCAATCGATATCAACTGCGGTGTACGTCAAGGTTGCCCTATGTCTCCCCTTCTCTATGTTCTTTGCATTGAACCTTTGGCACAAATGTTAAGAAAAGATAGATTTGTCGAAGGGATCAATATCCCAGGAAGTGGGGGACAAATTACCAAGTGTCTTCTGTACATAGATGATTTTAATATTTTATGTACTGACCGCGCATCTGTTGGAAGAGCCCTTGACTTGACTGACCTGTTTGGGAGGGTGTCTGGGTCAAGGCTTAATAGAGAAAAATCACAAGTGAAGTTTTGTGGAACGTGGAAAGAGACAGAAAAGGCAGGACGCCCACTGACAGTGTTAAAGACAGACCAGAAAATCCTAGGGATAAAATTAAATGCGGATGGAGGAGGCAAGACCAACTGGGATGACGTGACAAGGAAAGTTAAGCAAAGACTTGTTTTTTAGTCACTGAGAAAACTGACAATAGAGGGGAAGGTCCTAATCATCAAAGCGATCATCCTCCCACTGCTTTTGTCAATCAGTTTAGTTTTTATGCCCAAAAGAAACGTGCTGTTACAACTGGACCGAGCCATCTTTCGCTTTGTCTGGGGCTCAAAGTGGGAAAGGATAAAAAGAGATACAATGAAAAGGAAAAAGGGGGGAAAGGAGTGCCTGACCTCCAGCTTTTCCTGGGAAGCAAATATGTCTCTCTCCACTTCCAAAACGCTGTGGGCCCACCCAACAACCCGAAAAGTCAAGCGATGATCCGGTTTTGGATGGGCTCATATTTGCGGAAGCTAAAGCTTGAACCAAACAATCGTTTGATTCCAGTTTCATTTAACTTGCCACCAACACATCTCTTTATTCTGGATTTTTTAAGGAGGTTTGATTTGGAAACACAAGAATGTCACACTTTACAAAACCACAGGGCCCTTATTGGTATTGTGCAAGGGCGAGCAACAGTAAGCCCTGTGCGGGGGCTTGCGTTTGGCGAACCTACAACGGTTTGGAGCAACGTGAATCATCCTGCCCTCCCAAACAGACTACGAGACTTGTCATGGATGGTGGCTCATGAGGTTCTCCCAGTCAGAGCCGTAATGCACCACCGAGGAATGTCAGCGACTTCGACATGCCATCGACCTGGCTGTGGCGCCCAGGAGTCAGTGAGGCACCTTTTTGTGAGTGCAGCGCTGCCAAGGACTTGTGGACAATGGCCGACCAACTAGGAAAGTTCCCGGACTTGCCAGCAGGGGAGGTCCCTGATGCACAGTACGTGCTTTACGGGGTGAGTCGGTCGAGGAGGTCTCGGAACGACTTTGCCAGGGACTGGCTCACTCTCGCCGCCATCAAGGACGCCATCTGGACCTCCAGAAATCTGCTGGTATGGAGGTGCAGGCAGATCCCCTCCGTGGCTGTGCTCCAAATGGCTGCAGATACCATACAATCTGAGAGCGGCGGGCCTAGGATGCAGCCATAAAGAAGAATCGTCTGCACCCACCCAGAGGGGGGAACCGGAGCTACACTGTGGGGGTCCCGGCAGCAACGGCCTGGGTTGTGGAAAGTAGAAGTAAGAAGGGAGAGGACCTACACAGAGGACTGGAAGGATGCTTTTGGGAGGGTGGGATGTCAGAGCTATGCCCTTGCACAATAGTATTGCCCTTTACACGTTGGTTAACTACGTTAAAAGATAATAACTCTGAAATTGTTTAATTGATGTTGAAAATGTCAGGAAAAAATGTTAAAACGTCACATCGTCACGTCATATTGTCAGATATAACAAAATTGTTAATATGCTTGATGGCTGTTGAGATTGTCGTGTTTGTTTTGCTGCTGTTGGTGTCGGTGGATTTGTTCAGACCAAAGACAATCGACTTTGGCCTGAACGGATCTATTGACACTAACAAAGATGTTATGTAATGAAATTGTGAATATGCTTGATTGCTATTAAGATTTTCGAGAAGGGCTGTTCAAACCTCACATTGTGTTTGCTGTTAAAAACGTCATATTGAAATATAATATTGTGAATGTGCTTAGTTGCTGTTGAGATTGTCATGATTGTTTTCTGTTATTAGTGTCAATAAATTTGTTCAAACCAAAAAAAACAACAAAAAGAAGTTACAATTGTGGAACTTACAGTCTGGCCCGGGTTAAGCTTTTGACTGTGTCGCAAACTTTATCGCGTTGTGTGTGGCTTGTACATGGGTGCGGCCTGTATAAGTACAAAAGTGTCAAATCACCCAAAAAGCGGTAGGTGCGGCTTATAATCAGGTGCGCTCTATAGTCCGGAATTTACGGTATTAAAAATAGAAAACTAAGAAATCACATTTAAATAAGTATTCACAGCCTTTGCTTAATACTTTGTTGATCCACCTTTGGCAGCAAATTAAGCCTCAAGTCTTTTTGAATATGATCCCACAAGTTTAGCACACCTATCGTTAGGCAGTTTTGCCCATTCTTCTTTGCAATAAGTCTCAAGCTCAATCAGGTTGGATGGGAGACGTTTGTGCACAGCCATTTTCAGATCTCTCCAGAGATGTTCAATCAGATTCAAGTCTGGACTCTGGCTGGGCCACTCCAGGACATTCACAGAGTGGTTCTGAAGCCAATCTTTTGAGATCTTGGCTGTGTGCTTTGGGTCGTTGTCCTGCTGAAAAATGAACCTTCCCCCCAGCCTGAGGTCAAGAGCGCTCTGGAGCAGGTTTTCATCCAGGATATCTCTATATATTGATGCATTCATTTTTCCTTCTATCCTGACTAGTCTGCCAGTCCCTGCTGCTGAAAAACATCCCCACAGCATGATGCTGCCACCACCATGCTTCACTGTAGGGATGGTATTGGCCTGGTGATGAGCGGTGCCTGGTTTCCTCCAAACATGGCGCCTGGCATTCACACCAAAGAGTTCAATCTTTGTCTCATCAGACCAGAGAATTTTGTTTCTCATGGTCTGAGAGTCATTCAGGTGCTTTTTGGCAAATTCCAGACGGGCTTCCATATTCCTTTTACTAAGGAGTGGCTTTCGTCTGGCCACTCTACCATACAGGCCTGATTGGTGGATTGCTGCAGAGATGGTTGTCCTTCTGGAAGGCTCTCCTCTCTCCACAGAGGAACGCTGGAGCTCTGACAGAGTGACCATCGGGTTCTTGGTCACCTCCCTGACTAAGGCCCTTCTTCCCCGATCGCTCAGTTTAGAAGGCCAGCCAGCTCTAGGAAGAGTCCTGGTGGTTCCAAATGTCTTCCATTTACAAATAATGGAGGCCACTGTGCTCATTGGGACCTTCAAAGCAGCAGAATTTTTTCTGTATCCTTCCCCAGATTTGTGCCTCAAGATAATCCTGTCTGGCAGGTCCACAGACAGTTCTTTTGACTTCATGCTTGGTGTTTGTGCTCTGACATGCACACTCAACTGTGGGACCTTATATAGACAGGTGTGTGCCTTTCCAAATCATGTCCAATCAACTGAATTTACTGAATTTACTCATTTTAATAAATTTAAAAAAAATTACAAAAAAACCCTTTTTCTCATTGTCATAATGGAGTATTTTGTGTAGAATTAGAGATAAGAGATTAAATTTTAGAATAAATTAATACAATTTGGAATAAGGTTGTAACATAACAAAATGTGTAAAAAGTGAAGCGCTGTGAATTATTTCCGGATGCACTGTATATATATATATATAGATATAATATGATATGATATAATATATACAGTGGAACCTCAGTTTTCGAACGCCTCTCAGTTCGAACAAATTGGTTCTCGACCAAAAATTTCGAGAAATTCTTGCTTTGCTTTTCGGTTAAAAAAATCGGAGTTCGAACGGCGGTACGCTAGAGTGCGATGCTGAGCGGCGTACGGGTGTAGATCGTGTAGATTGCCCCCACCCCTCGTGAAGAACTGTTATGACGTGCGCGTGCACTTCTTTTCGCTTTCGCTTTTAAGATCGGTGAACGGAGTGTTTTAGCCCCTAATTATGCCTCCGAAGAAGGTCGGTGCAAGCAGCAAAGTTGCTACAGGTGACAAAAGAAGAGTAGTGCGTACTATTATTGCATTTAAGAAAGAAATAATAGCAAAATGAAGAAGGTGTGCGAGTTTCCCTTCTTTCGACGGAATAGAGCATGGCTTCTGCAGACCACCACAAAGGTAAGAAATCCTTACTCATAATTCTTTTCTTTATCCTTTAACCGCTCACCACTTTTTGTGGAGACCCGGGTGCTAAATGACGTGTAAACGACCTGATTTTTTTATTTTTACACGTTCATGTTAGCGTAATCTTTCGTCTGGAAGATTACGCAAACGCGAACGTACGATTAGCCTGGGTTAGCTTCATGTTTACGTTCATGGTAAACTTTCAGGGTGTTGGAACGGATTAAAACAATTTTACATTACTTTTAATGGGAAAAACGATTTTTGGTGATCGAACAAATCGGTTTTCGAACAGGGCTCTGGAATGGATTATGGTCGAGAACCGAGGTTCCACTGTATATATATATATATATATATATATATATATATATATATTTATATATCCATCCATCCATTATCTGCACCGCTTAACCTGAGTAGAGTCCCGGGGGTGCTGGAGCCCATCCCAGCTATCTTCAGGCAATGGGCAGGGGACACCCTGTATTGGTTGCAAGCAGGTCGCAGGGCACACAGAGACAAACAACTCAGTCGCCCATTCACACCTAGGGACAAGTTGACCGGCCAATTAACCTGACATGCATGTTTTTAGAATATGGGAGGAAACCGGAGTTCCCAGAGGGAACTCACATAAGCACAGGGAAAACATGCAAACTCCACACAGGAAGGTTAGATCCCATGACATCAAACCTGTGCCACGCAAGCGCTAACCTAGAGCAATTTCACTAGGTGAGCGGTAGGGATCGGCGGAGCTATACACAGGGTGTGTCCACTTCTGCACTGAAGGTAAAGACGTTGGTATCTTCGTTTGAGGTATTTTGTGGCATTTTTCTTGACACCATTGTTTAGGACAAACATGAGCCTCAACACTCTTGAGTAACTGCGGGAGGGAGATAAATACTAAGTGGTGTACTTGTATTGATATGAGACACAGGCTCTGGAATAATTATTATTTCATGAATTTTATCAAACCATCTAACTTAACACAGCGAAATAAAAGGCGCTGAAGAATTAGCCTTTGTCTGAAGACCGGGTTTGGAGGTTTTGTTAAATTTTGTCTTAAAATATATGTGTGTATACATGTGTGGCTCTCTACAAAAAATTATTAAAATATTTTTGATTTTATGGCTCCTTGGGTCCAAAAGGTTCCCAAACCTTGCTCGACGCCAACAAAAGCCTCTGCAGCCGGGCAAAAAAGGCAGAATATGCTTTCTATTGCAGACAAAGTTTAAATTTTCATGCCGCAATTTGTTTTCCAATAATGTCGATAATACGGCTACAAAATGTCATCAGAAATCATTTTAAACCCTGTTTGGAATCAATAGTGAAATATAGAAGTAAAATCCATTCATCCATCCATTATCTGCACCACCTATCCTCACTAAGGTGGCTGGGGCGCTGGAGCCCATCTCGGCTATCTTCAGGCAGTGGGCAGGGGAAACCCCGACAGTTGCCAGCTAGTGTCAGGGCACATGGAGACAGACAACCATTCACACGCTCATTCATACCCATTTGGAGCCAACAATCGATCTGCCACACATGTCTTTGGTTTATAGAAGAAAACTTGAGTGCCTGGAGAAAACCCACGCAGGCATGGGGAGAACATGCAAATCCCACACACAGGCCAGTAATTGGAATTGGATACTGGACCTCTGTGGGGCTGTGTGTTAACCCCTCAGCTGTCGTGCAGGGTTGTCAGAATCAGAATCACCTTTATTATCATTGTTGTTCTACGATGAGATTATGCTTGCACTCCAGTGGACAAAAATATACAATATAAAGACTCATGTATAGAAAAAATATAATGTGTTCACCTCTAATATAAAGAATTTACATCTGTAATAAGAACTATACAAAAGTGGGATATTGCACTTTAACAGGGATATTGCACTTAAAACTGCAACAGTCAACGTGACAACTGAAAAATCATCCTATGCACAAAGCTATGGAAATGAAGTCAAGTTTGAATAAGTAAACATTACGATGTAAAACTTTGACCATAAAGGAATATGGAAGTTTGAATTTGGGTTTTGTCTGTTGGACTCTCTGTGATTTGTGCAAAAGTTTTGTGGAATAGATCACGTGGGGCAGCTCTTAGGCAGTGGGAGGTGACCAGCTGTCTGGGGGCCGAGGCAGAGTCGACACGCCATTCTTCCGGGAACGGCAGACCAATGGGAGCGGGCTGCGTCGGGACCAGGCGGAGTCGACGCGCCATTCTTCCGGGAACGGGAGACCAATGGGAGCAAGCCAAGTGGCGGAGGAGATGCTTTGCTGAGCAACTCGGAAGGAGAAGAGTCTGTTTTTGGAAGGAGAAGCGTGCAGAGATGTAGAGATTTGTGTGTTAGAAATAAATCCACTCGTGAGTGAAATGCCGGCTTCTGATAACTTTCTATGCAGAAAAGAGCGCGCAAATTGTTTGGATGAGTGGTGATTGGGAAAGGTCACAAATTGGAGTCTGATGATTAATTGAAGTTTGTGTTGATTTAACAAGAAATTCCAACAACCAGTACAAAATAAGTAAATAACTTTACTGCAATTAAATACTTTAACTGCAAATAAATTACTTATTCTGCATAACTGTTTTAGAACTAAGTCTTGAACTGGTAAAAACTGTACATTATCAGTGTATAGTACATTAAAACTGTACTATACACTTGACCGGGATATTGCACTCAAAAACCGGCATATTGCACTAAGAATAGGGACAATGCACATTAAAACTGTGTTTCGTAACTGCAGTCTAGTTTGTAAATAGTTTTGGGGAAGAAGCCATCCTTCAGCCGGTGATCTTTTAGGCCGCTTCTATCGTCCTCTGTAGGGCTTCCCTGTCATCTGCAAAATATCCTGCGTGCTACGTTATGATGCAATACGTTATAATGCTCTCTATGATGGTGCAGCAGAATTTCACCAGCAGCTTCTCTTTTAGATTGTTCCTCCTGACCACTCTCAGTAAGTAGACTTGTTGTTGGGCCCCCCTTATTACCGCCGCGGTATTGGACGACCAGGAGAGGTCCTCTGAGATCTCTGCACCCAGGAATCGAAAGGAGTGGACCCTTTTGGACGCTACGCACGTTAATGTGAAGCAGGGCTGGTTCTGCTCCACTTTTCCTAAAGTCCAGGATTATTTCCTTTGTGAATGTTGTGTTCACTGGAAGGTTGTTCACTAAACACCTCGCCGTTAGTGTCCTTCTAAGACGAGTCCGACCATGAGGGTGTCATCAGCGAACTTTGTGATGCTGTTTGTGGTATGGGTCGGGCTGCAGTCGGATGTATAGAAAGTGAATAGGAGGGGACTCAGTACGGACCCTTGTTATTTGTTTTTCAATGTGCAATCAAGTATTTTAGTCATGCAAAGCCACCAATAGCTTTTGTATTTGTATTTTTTATTTATTCAGCCAGTATAAACCATAAACAAGATATATACAGGAAATCATTTGACACGCAACCCTCTCGACGTGACGCGTCGCCTTCGATCGGCGCCGTTTTTTTTTTAGACCCAACTGCTGTGTTGGGAGTCATTAGGTGACCAAACCCCCCAATTCCAACCCTTAATGCCGAACGCCAAGCAGGGAGGCAATAATTATTAATGTTGTAAGTCTTGGGTATGACTCGGCCGAGGCTTGAACCAGTGACCTCCCAGTCTCGGAGCGGGGGCCCTACAATCTAGGCTACCAAGGCTGCCTGGTTGGCGGCGAAATGAGGGAGAAGAACAAACCGGGATGAGTCAGTCGATCCCGGATACAAGCGGCCGAAATGAGTTTCCTCCGCAGGGTGGCTGGGTTCTCCCTTAGAGATAGGGTGAGAAGCTCAGTCATCCGGGAGGGACTCGGAGTAGAGCCACTGCTCCTCCGCGTTGAGAGGAGCCAGTTGAGGTGGCTCGGGCATCTAATAAGGATGCCTCCTGGACGCCTCCCTCGGGAGGTGTTCCGGGCATGTCCCACCGGCAGGAGGCCCCGGGGGCGGCCCAGGACACGTTGGAGAGACTATGTCTCTCGGCTGGCTTGGGAACGCCTCGGGGTCCCGTCGGATGAGCTGGAGGAAGTGGCTGGGGATAGGGACGTCTGGGCTTCCCTTTTAACGCTGCTGCCCCCGCGACCCGACCTCAGATAAGCGGAAGACAATGGATGGATGGATGGATGGATGGATGGATGGATGGATGGAGTCAGCAGGCCTGGACCAGAAGCATGTCAACATCTGCATCTCCAAGCCAGGTGAAATTGGAAAGCTGCGTCGTTGCTTTCTTGAATTTCTTGAACTATTTCACATATTACCTGTGCTTATTTTATTGTTTATTGATGTTGACTATGTTTTGTGTATTTTTTCAACATGATCATCCTCTTGTGTGGCCCCTTCTCCAGGTTTCCTCTTCTCCTCATGTTGTCCAAACCTTTCACAAAGCAGCCCAGATTTGGTAAGATGAGAATGTGTGAGGGCCGAGTTTTCAGCCTGGTATTCAGCATCTTGATTTTGTAGCTCGCCTTTGCAGCATTTTCATTTGACTCACAGGGTTTTGTGAAAAAAAAAAACTGCTGTGCCGTTAAAACAGCTTCCAGTTGCTTCACCTGTTCACAGCGTTCATTTCCACACTGTAAACCCTAACAAGTTGACAGAACTCAGACATTTTTGTGTAACATTACACAAAAGATTTTAGTTATACTTTTACAAGTTTTAGGTTCATGTAAAAATTATTAGTACAGATAACCTTAAGAAAAATCTTCCACAACTCAAAATTTTCAATTTTCCTCAGCTCATAGTCTGGGAGAAATACACTCCAAATTCATTTTAAACTCAAATACTGATGCCATCCCAGTACACTGTAAACATTTCCAAGTTGACTCAGCTGAAAAACATAACCTCCCTGCCTTGAAATCTTTATTAAATATAGCAAACTATTTCAGGTAAATATACCTCAGAACTAAATTACTCCAACTTAAAATACCATGTTCACGTGACTTGCTATCTTTATGGAATTTCATTAGTCAAATAAACAAATATTTTTGTTGTATCAACAATGTAAGTCAAGTAATCTCAAATAACTTTTGATTTAGTCCAACTAATTATTTCAAGTAAATTCAACTGGCTGCAAGATTATAGTGGTGATGTATATGAAAGGTGAAAAAATGTTGGTTAAAGTGGTAGTGGAAGCAGCAATAAAGAAAGCAAAAGATGGTGTTGAAAAATAGGAGTGAACTTTGAGGAAAGGAGAAAAGTTTTCTGGAAAGAAGTGAAAACAGTAAGAAAAAGCTAGTTTGGAAAGGAAGAGAAAGTGAAAGATAGGGATGGTAGATTGCTGTTTAGTGGTAGTGCAGTCAGGATGAGATCGGCAGAGTATTTTGAGGAGTTGCTGAATGTGGAAGATGGGAGAGAAGTGAGATACGGTGGTATGGGAAGAATGCCCGTGTTGGGTGATTTAAATGTGAAGCCTTTGGAAACATGGGAGGTGCAAGAGGCAGTGAAGAAAACGAAAGGGGGTGGGCGTCTGGGTTGGATGGTTGTACAGCTGAATGCTCGAAGAAAGTTGGCACGGCTATGATTGACTGGTTAGTACGCTTGTTGAATGTATGCATTTTAAGGGGTATAGTGTCTGTTGATTGGTGTAATGCATGTGTGGTGCCATTGTATAAGGGTAAAGGGATAAGTATGGATGTAGCAATTCGAGAGGTATCTTGATTCGGAGTGTGAGAGGAAGAACAAATTAGGTGGTGATTAAGGAGCAGAGTGGTTTCAGGAAAGGAAGAGAATGTGTGGTTCAAGTGTTTGCAGTACGACAGGTGTGAGAAATATTTAGCAAAAGGCAAGGATGTATTTTTGGTTTTCATGGACTTTGAAAAGGCGTATGACTGAGTCGATAAAGAAGAGTTGTGGCAGGTGATGTTAATGTTAGGAAAGGGTTGAAAGTTTTTGGAAGCATAGAAGACCTTTTATGTGAACAGCAGAGCATGTGTAAGAGTAGAGAGTGAGAGAAGTGAGTGGTTCCCTGTGTTGACTGGTGTGAGACAGGGGTGTGTGATGTCGCCATGGCTGTTTAATGTGGACATGGATGGTGTGGTGAGAGAAGTGAATTCAAGAGTATTTGGCAGAGGTGTAGAGATTATGGATAAAATTGCAACGGTGTGGCAGGTAAGTCAGTTGTTTGCAGATTACATAGCGCTTGTGGCTGATTCGGAGGAAACATTGGGAAGGTTGGTAATGGAGTTTGGAAAAGTGTGTGATAGGCGTAAGTTATGTGCGAACGTTGGGAAGAGTAAGGTAATGAAATGTTCACGTGATGGAGTGGGCATGGCGTTAGAAATAAAGTTGCATTGACAGGTGCTTGAAGAAGTTGAAAGCTTTAGGTACTTGGCTTGTGATGTGGCTGCAGTTGGTGGAATGGAATGTGAGGTATTGGACAGAGTGAATCAGAGAAGCAAGGTTTTGGGTGCTTTGAGGAGAGTGATGAGTAACAAGAGTATGAATATGAATGTAAAGACAGGGCTGTATGAGAGTGTGATTGTGCCGACTGTCTTGTATGGTGCAGAAACTTGGAGCCTTAATGCTGATTTAAGGGGAAATTAGATGTTTTTGAGATGAAGTGTTAGAGGAGTATGTTAGGAGTGACAAAATTGGGTAGATTGAGAAATGAAATTGTGAGACAGGAAGGGCAGGGTGCGCACACTCGATCTGGGGATCGATGGTCGAGGAGTGGATTAGAAATCCAAACAAAAGAAAAGTTGTCAAAAACAAACAAACGGGTCAGACCAAAAACAAAACAGGATCAAATACGGGCAGATTCACAGAACTAGGCATTTAACAGGTTTTAACAGAAGTCTCACGGAGTTTAACCAGGTTTAAAAAATGTTCCAGCAACGCACAGTACAAAGGAGCACGCTTAAATACTCCAAAAGCAATCAGTCCAACGTGTCTCAGCCGGTGTCAAGGGGCGGGGCCAGCTGGGCGCCAAGACAACCGTGCAGGACATGACAGAACCCCCCCTTCAAGAAATAAATACCTCGCCCCCCAGAATGGGTCAACGCTACCGATGAGGGCAACCCCACTCCCTCTTCCGAAAACGCAGGAGTGGGGAGAGGCAGGGGCGGCAGGCGGACGAATCGGAGTGGCGGGCTCACGAGTCCGACTCAGATGGGTCGGGCGTTGCAGGAGAGTCGAACGGGCGAGTCGAAGAGTCGGAATGGTAGGCAGACGAATCGGAATAGTCAGCTGGCGATCAGCGGAGTCGGGCTGGCGATCAGCGGGGTCGGACTGGGGATCAGCGGGGTCGGACTGGCAATCAGCGGGGTCGAACTGGCGATCAGCGGGGTCGGACTGGCGATCAGCGGGGTCGGACTGGCGATCAGCTGGGTCGGACTGGCGATCTGCTGGGTCGGACTGGCGATCGGCGGGGTCGGACTGGCGATCGGCGGAGTCGGAGAGGCGATCGGCGGAGTCATGCTGGCGATCGGCGGAGTCGGACTGGCGATCGGCGGAGTCGGACTGGCGATCAGAGGAGTCGGACTGGCGATCAGAGGAGTCAGCCTGGCGAGCAAAGGAGTCAGAGTGGCAAGCAGGGGAGTCAGACAGGCGAGCAGGGAAGTCAGACAGGCGAGCAGGGGAGTCAGACCAACAGACGGGTATGGAAGGTCGGCCAATAGGCGCAGCGTTGAAGCCGACAGGCGCGGCGTTGAGGCTGACAGAGACCTCGGACAGCTCGGCGCCAAATCTTCCCAGAAACCCCATTCAAGGCAAAGCAATGGCCACGGCGGGCGGGGCCGTGGTTCGAGTGGGCAGGAGGGTTGACGGCGCGGCCGGAGGAGTGACCCCAATTTGCGCTGGTGTGAGCATCCGCTGGGTCCAAAACTGGCTGGAATGTTCTGTCACGAGGCAGAGCGGGAAACAGGAAAAAAGGACCCATTCGCGTAGACGTACTCACAATTTATTGGGCGGAGGGTGAGGAGGGTGCTCACACTCGATCCGGGGATCGATGGTTGCGGAGTGGATTAGAAATACAAACAAAAGAAAAGTTGTCAAAAACAAACAAACGGATCAGACCAAAAACAAAACAGGATCAAATACGGGCAGATTCACAGAACTAGGCATTTAACAGGTTTTAACAGAAGTCTCACAGAAGTCGCAAGGAGTTAACCAGGTTTAACAAACGTTCCAGCAACGCACAGTACAAAGAAGCGCGCTTAAGTACTCCAAGAGCAATCAGTCAAATGCGTCTCAGCCGGTGTCAAGGGGCAGGGCCAGCTGGGCGCCATGACAACCGTGCAGGACATGACAACAACAAAAATATGTGTCCGACATAAACAGAGATGTTCCCACAACAAAGCAATGGGTCAGGTAAACTTGGTCTTTTAAGTAGGAGAAACTTAGTTGTAAATTCAAATGACCTGAAATCCTTTGCTATCCATCCATCCATTATCTGCATCGCTTATCCTCAGTAGGGTCGCGGGGGTGCTGGAGCCCATCCCAGCTATCTTCAGGCAGTGGGCAGGGGACACCCTGAACCGGTTGCCAGCCCGTCGCAGGGCACAAAGGGTCGGAAAATTTGTTCGCTCATTCACACCTAGGGACAGTTTGGACAGGCCAATTAACCTAACATGCATGTTTGTGGAATGTGGGAGGAATCCGGATTGCCCGGAGGAAACCTTGCGTAGCACGGGGAGAACAAACAGGAGGTTCGATCTCATGACCTTAGAACTGTGCCGCACACGCTCTAACCACTGCGCCGCCGTGCTGCCCATCATTTGCTATATTTCAACCCAATTTTAAGGGCAGCAAGGTCACTTTTTTTTTTGTTTAATCATCTTGGAAAATTTTACAGCAGTAGTCGGGGTTCAAATCTGACAAATCAAAACAATAAAATGCCATGTTAAATCAACTATTGTTTCCAAAAACTAAGCTTCCAAACAAAACTTTCATCTCATCTCATTAGCCGTACCGCTCATCCTCATTAGGGTCGTGGGGGGGCTGGAGCCCATCCCAGCCATCTCTGGGCAGTGGGCAGGGGACACCCTGAACTGGCTGCCAGCCAATCGCAGGGCACACGGGGACAGACAACTCACTCGCTCATTCACACCTAGGGACAATTTGGACCGGCCAATTCACCTGAAATGCATGTTTTTGGAACGTGGGAGGAAACCGGAGTGCCCGGAGGAAACCCACGCAAGCACGGGGAGAACATACAAACTCCGCACAGGAAGTCCGGAGCTGGATTTGAACCCACGACAGGTTCCCATGACATGAACTGTGCCGCACAAGCGCTAACCACTGCGCCGCCGTGCTGCCCATCATTTGCTATATTTCAACCCAATTTTAAGGGCAGCAAGGTCACTTTTTTTTTGTTTAATCATCTTGGAAAATTTTACAGGGGTTCAAATCTGACAAATCAAAACAATAAAATGCCATGTTAAATCAACTATTGTTTCCAAAAACTAAGCTTCCAAACAAAACTTTGGATTAAAGTCAAAATATGCCTGGAACAATGTATTTACTTTAAAACATTATAAGACGTACAACAGATGTTTTTTAATGTGTTAGTGTGTGGGGTGATATTTGTGATGGGTGTGCGCGTGTGTGCATGAACACAAAGTGGCACTATCACGAGCAGGGAAAACAACACGCCATTTAAACACCTTAACACATTTGTTTGAATTGTAAACAAAAAAAAATCACTAAAAACATGTTTCTTAACATATGCCAGTGTCGGGTAAACTTTGTGTGTCACAAAAGGGAACAAGCAATTAGTTTCTTTTTATATATGTAAACAGGACACTTAAAAGTTACAATTTCTTGTAACTGCTTGGAAATGTGCAGGAAGCAGGTTTGGCTTAAGTAATGCAAGAATAGATACAACATTGCTATTTTGTTTTGCAGAACATCATTAGTGTCTCATATGTAAACAGGACTCTAAAAATAAAAATTACGATTGGGAATTCTTTGAAAATATACCAAAAACAGGACTGTACTGTCTTAACTAGTGCTAAAACATAACTTACAAGAAGGAGCTCCTTTGTGTGGAAAAACATCTACACTGTGCGCTGAAACACTGTTGCACAGTCCATGAATCCAAGCAAAGCACATGCTCCCCCCAATGTTCATGATTGCCTTCTGAATGGCCTCGTTTGAGGGATCCTCTTTCAAGATTAATGGAAGTCCAGGAGGTGCTGTGGCTCTCTTCTTCTGGCTGGACTTCTGCAACACCATCAAAATGGGCATTTGGGCTTCAGTGCCATAAACAGTTAAAAAAAGCAGAAAACATGTTGAACCCTTTAACAATAACGCCCCCGTTAGTCTCGATATTGCAAATTTTTGTACAGAAATGCCAATGAAAGTCACAATTTTGTATTTTCGTGCAAAACATCCGCAAAAGTCCCACGTTTGCTCATTTTCGTGGATTAGCAACACCTAAAGTTTCCCGTTTTCTCAGTTTTGCCCCCCAAAAACGACACCAATAGTGTCACTTAAGCTAGTTTTCTCGCAAAAACGACACAGAAATTCCCAATTTTTGGTCATTTCCATGCAAAAAACCACTGAAAGTCCAAATTTTGTTCATTTTGTGCAAAAACGACAACAAAAGTCTCACTTTTGCTCATCGTTCAACACTGTAAGTCCCAATTGTGGTCATTTTTGAGAAAAAACAAGTCTTACCCAGAGGTGTCTTTTAACTGACCATGAAAGTATATTTTTCTAAACAGATTATCATACCATACATGGCTCTTGTGTTTATACAGTTCAAAATCCAGAGATTCAAGATAACTTTGGAGCTCTGTGCCAGTCCCAGGTTTGTTTTCCGTTGCCCTCGTGCTTCATACAAGCCTATTAACCTTGGCAGATGCTGGTCAAGTCCACTCACGAAGGGCTTCAGGAGGTCAGCAGATACAAGACATGCAAATTTGGCACAAATCTTTGAGGAATGGATTAAAAAAAAACATTAAATACATGGAGAAGAAAAGTTTAATGTACTCATCCCTGGCTCAATACCTAACACGGTAAAGGATAGCACAGATAGAGGAAACAAAGACAACACATTTTTATCAACAAATAAGGGTATTATTTTGGTCATTCAGTCTCATGTACTACTATGAACTTTGCTCTGGTTCATGTCTCAGTATTACCTACTACTAAGGTATAAAAATGGCACAATATTTCAATTGCATGATGATGATGGATTGATATGGCAAAAGTGACATTTTAGACATAAATACAAATACGTGTAATGTCAAAAATACGTAAGTTCCTTTTCATGCCTGTGTTTTGTCAAGACTGCCTGAAAAAAATACATTATGTGTCAAAATCATTTTAATGGTAATGAAGAGGGAACATTTGGATGATGTTGGAACTTACCTATATTTCTGAAAACAATGCTGGCCACCTGCTTTCAATCTGAATCACAAGTGGCTCCCTCCGAAATATATACTGTCTGTGAATCGCAAAGGTCCGGCCCATCAGTGAATCAATCAGATTACAGTCCAGCTTCTTCTTGACTTCATCTAGTAGAGATTCAGTATCCTCTTGAAGGCTGTTGGGAATGCACATCTGACTTAAAAAGACAGCGCTGAAAAGGGCACTTTAGAGTTTCCTTGTTTTTCAAATGGACTTGCAGATGAACAAAGTAATCTTTAAGTGTGCCTGAATCTGAAAACTCATATCGTTTGATGCATATGTCACAATGCTACTTCCATGAGCCACAGCATCTTAAGGCCTACTACTCACGGTATCATGCTTAAGTAAATGATTCTTGAGTGCTCCTTGTGTCTTAAAAGAACCAACACAGTCACTGAAGATGCAAGGCAGGGGCAAGAGCTTGTATATTGTCCGTGTTTCAACTTATCGTGTAATTATACTACCCTGGTTAGCTGTGATAAATGTGCAAAACTTACATTTCGACTTCATAGGATTGCATATGCAATGGAATTCTCTCCCTTCCTGTAAAAAAAAAAAAATGAAGTTGACATTCATGCATAGCTTTTACTGGAGGCTTCAGCCAGATATATGTACATGATTGGCAGAGAAACTAGATACAAATTGATAAAAAAATAATAATAATAATCAACTTTACCCCAGAATGGTCTGTGGCTATAACTGGTCATCTTTAACTCATTTAGTATTGTTAGGTTCAAGTTTCCAACATTTATAATAAAACGCTCTGCAATATAGGACAAAGAGAATCGGTTCTTTATAATTAGTTACTTTATTAATCATCATATTGAGAGCCGCCGAGATTCTGCTGTTAGACATCTTTTCGCTCGCTCTGCCCTGCTTGCTGCGCTCTGGCTCGGCTCGGCTCTGGCTCTCTTCGAAAAACCTCCCTTCTAATATTCAGTTTTTGCCTTTGCTACGTAGAGTTGATTAGTCTTCTTTCGAAGGCCTGCTTTCCGGCAGATGATGGAAGGTTTCCTTTGTCCTGTGTAAGACCTTTCCTTCCTGAGTTATGGCATGAAGAGGTCATTCCAGGTCAGGGTACATCCGTTGGTATGTGAGAACAAAACACAGTCTGTACATCAAAACACAACTCATGGCCTTGGAGAGTAGTTTACAGGCTGAGAACTCTTCAAAATGGCTGAGAACACATATAACATATTAAATGTCAACTGTAGGATAAATACAACTCCATCATTCCCTCCTCTTTATCCTACTGGTGATATAATACTTCATTCAACTGTCATTTCGCAATACGATTTTCAACAGAGAAATCATGAATACAACACAGTTGTTACACTTAGAGGTTGTCGTCATAATGACCAGGATCTGAGTAAATATAAGGAAAATGCAGAGACAGGCAATCATCATCAACATTTGTGTCATTACAATTTTCACCATCGTCATTTTTATGGTAATTGCCAGAGTCATCGTCAGCATCGGTGTCCGAGGGCAACAGAGCATACAAAGGTACCATCTTTGCCTGCATTGGGGCAAGAGCTGTTGTAATTAGTCTCATTAGCAATGTTCTTATGCACGGAATACAACAACATCCACACAATGTGAGAATCGCCGCAAAAACGGCTACAGCCATCATAGCTGATATTAATATTTTTTATATTTTCCAAACGTATCTCCAAAACCATCCCACATTGATGTGTCAACTCCTGAGTGGTCTCTCATCTTGTTGTTAAGTGACCTGAGGCCTTCCAGGGCCTTTGTCAGACTTCCGTCTGCTGCCGTGTTGTTCGGTATGAACGTGCAACATTGGTCACCAAAGATAGAACAGACCCCTCCCTTTTCAGCCAGTAGCATATCAACAGCAATCCGGTTCTGGAAAGCCATGAGGGAGGTAGCAGAGAGTTGCTCGTGTATGGCGGAGAAACCTTGTTCTGTTTTGTTTCCTAACTTCTGCACATTGAAATGGATATAGTTTATTCTGTCAACATTTTTATTAATTGTACACCAATAACAAATCAAAGATTCAAAACCCGCTGCTACTTGATCTGCTAATTTGTATTCATCTGGTACGCCTCTTGGAACACCGATGCTGTCGATGTATGTAGGATCATTGTCACTCCAGGCATAGGTAGACCTTTACTTTTCCATGCATGTGGTAACAAGCTCTTCACAGATGTTAGAAATTCAGGGATTGTGGTGGCGGTTATAGACACAGGTAAAATAAGAGACACAGATGCACACAATCCTGTGGTATTGTACGGTAGTCTATCATACAACTTGTCTCCTCCACACCACCACCAGATGTCACTCCGGGAGAGTGGTTTAAATGTTATATTGACTGTCAACATTTGGTGACATTGTATATCATTCAGACTACTTATACTGTCACCAAGTCCGATTCTATTTATACAGGTAAAATTATTTTGAACTACTCCTTTAGAAAACACAGGCTTATGTTTTTCAACTGTCGTTTCGGGGTAGGATTGATCCCAGAAAGAGCAGTTTCCGTTTGGTACAGTATTATTCATTACGTTTATCAGGCACTCTGAGTTCAGAGTGGATGGTACAACCCGCAAAAGAAGGCAAGCACCCATACACACAACACAATAGGTCATGACAGCATGTGCCGCCTGCTCAGCCATTAGCAACCAGTTGTTATCTATCCTTGAAATTCCTGTGGTAACTTTGAACCACCCATCAATGTCTTCGACTGACATGCTTACTGATGTGATATTTGTCGTTACAGAGTAGTTACTTAATTTTGGCTGATCAGTCGATTTCATACTGTCATTTACACACACTACGACCGGGAAAAAGGGGTCCATGCCCGAGGACCAGGCCCATAACGTGAAACCCCAGCACGTGCTGTTAAAAAAAATCTGATCCCGGAGGTCGAATTGTCTGGTTTGTAACGGTTATAGTCAGTTGTAAATTGCTTCCTTGATGCTGCAATTTAACCCGATTTCTGAAATACTGGGCCTCAGAGCTGTCCCCTGGGGTCCAGTACTCCCCTGCTTCCGTTACAACCAAATACTCCCACCCTTGGAACGCTCCGTGTCCAAACACGTACCACCAGTACTCCTCCCACCCTTGCCCAGTAATATGTGTTGGCTGTCCCCCTAGACTGCCTCACTGGAACCCTTTTAAAGAGGTTATCGGTATGGACATCACAATGGTGGCATTTGGTGGCACAGTCACTGTCACAGAGTTGTTATAGGTCCACGATATTAACCAAGGAGTGCACGTTGTGGCGTGTTTACTGGAGAGTCGGCACATTCCACTAACACCCCTGCTTTTATTAAATTTTCAATCACTGGTTGTATCCCAGCCATAGCATCTGGCTTGAGTGGATATTGTTTTATTCTAGGGCGATGCTCTGTTTTTGGTCTGACTACTACAGGAGATGCCCCTTTTACAAGGCCCACGTCCGTAGGCCCCTGAGACCATAATTTCTCGGGAATCTGCGTCAACAATTCCTCGTCCTCTCCGGTTAAAAAGATTTGTCATTCTTGTTCTTCTATTAAGTGTACTTCTGACTGCACTGTCACCGACCAGAAAAGAGCCTTTCTTGTTAATCCTGTGGAGTTGCTATACGAAGTACTCGTACCCGTTTCTCTCCAATCTTTGGCTCTTTCTCCTTTGTACACTAATTTTTCCAAGTCTTGCCATTTGATGCTCTTCTTTTTGCACAACGAGATATGCGGTACGCATCTATCCATAAGCCAGTTATGCTGTTTAAACAGTGACTTGAGTGGGTCAGGTAAGAATACTGCTGCTATGGCTTTTGACTTTATGTCTGAATACTATCTTGGCCTAGTCACGCTGTTTGGTGTTGCTCAGCAGAGCTTTCTTCTTCACATTCAAAGGACATGTGACCTTTCGACCGCAGTGTGTTACCCCCACTCCCTTGAGCTCGTTGTTGATGAGCGTAGCTGGGATGTGCTCCATATCACTCCCTTGGCCTCGCTGTTGATAAGCGGCGCAGACAATGGATGACTGATGTCTTTGGCTCTTTCAGCAAATTAGTCCATGGCCTCTTTTTGACAGATTTATATGTCCTTTGGAGACTTAGAAAGAGTCTTTTTGTGGAATTCACTGGCACTTGAGAGTCTCGTTAATTCCACTGTGCTTACGTAGTGGGATTTTTTTAGTAAATTGGCCGGATTACTCTATGTCTTAAATTTTTCTTTAAATTTAAGTACTAGTAGACATTATCTTAGTTTAATCAATTTCTACCCATTTATTTCCCATGCAATTATTTTTAAATTAGCATGATATGTCTCAAAATCAATTAATCCGTTATTTTCATTTCTTATGAACCTCTTTAAGATTGTTCAATCTATTTCTCATTGTCTTCTAAAAATTCTCTTCCATAGAAACCGTTTCCTTTTAACTTAACCAAACCATAAGTCAGTATTTGTTACACATTTGTTTATCACTTGTCAATCGTAACACTCATTCTAAAAAAAAAATTCAGTGTGTAATCAATTGTCCTCCCAATTGTCCTTTGGGCTAAACTTGTCAAAATTCCAAACCCACACACTATCTAAACATCAAAAATCTCAAAAGATCTAAAAAATCTCTAAAAATGCCAAATCGAACTTAATGTCATAACTTTTCTAATTGTATTTTCTTCTCTCTGTAATCATAATCAATCTTTTGTTATTGATTCAATATACAGCAATACATACCCGTCACTCATGAACCATCTTGTTGAGTGTATTTATTTTGTTTATTCATTATCTTTTATTCTGCGCAACAATCTTTGCTTCTACGCATTAGTCTATGTTCTATGCAGCCCTTCGAGATCCCTTGTGATCAAGGCTATACAGATCAACATGATCTGGTCCGACTATTAATACGTTTTTTTTTTTCTTTTGTTTAAAGGAAACATTTCATTCATTGACTGAAATAGCTTCAGCTACGTTATTAATGATTTCTAATCTCAAATTTTCTTTTCTGTGTTAGCTTGTCATCATTTTCAAACTTCTTTCAAAATTTTGATTATTTGAAATAGTTCATTTTATTGAGAGTAATGTATTATTGAATACGAGAACAACTAAGGAAACAATCTTTTTACGTATTACGCCTCTTTTGAATTTGTCCATTTACGAACGAGAAGATTGACACTAAAATTATGGACCGTTTTTAGTCATCTTCATTGCCTTAATCGTCCTTGCTTTATTAGGAGCAAATCTACACGTCTTAAAGTTATTACCCTTTGCTATTCGCATTTTCAACGAAAAATGATTAGTTGTTTACTCAATATTCTTTCTTTTTAAACTATTCTGTATAATTATCTTGTATTATACACTCAGTGTTTTCATTTTCCCACTTACCTGTCCTAGACGCACCATTAATGCTGGGGACGCAACTTTTTTTCCTTTAAATTGTCATTATCATTTAGTTTACTCTTTGACAAGGATTTAACGCATTACAAACCTTATCGTTATTTTGGCATTGCTGTATGAGTTTTTTTATTTTCCTGCACGCCGATCTTCACTAATGAGATCTCGTCGCTTCGAGATTACGTCATTGTTGTTGGTAATTCTTGTCGAGCGAAGGTCAGTCTTTTTATTAGACAAACGGCTTTTTTCCTTGTTCAATTCATCAAAGAGAGCTTGCTTTCAAACGGCTCATTTGCTTTGATGATTGATATCACGAATTATGTTGTACTAAGATGTTAAAGAAAAGTACAGTAAGTAGAAAAATGGAAAAAGACAAGCCTGTTATTCGCAATTACCATCAACAAATGCAGAAAATAAATTAATAATTCGATGATCAAAACTGAATGAATACGCAGATATCTACTATATTTGTCACCGATTTATAAGTTCGATCTTTGTATCACTAAATTTCAGGGGTTCTGCCAAGATCTATAAATCTTTTAGCAAGCTAGTACACGGAATTCAAAATTCCTATCATATTATCATTATTGATAGTTCAGTTTAAAAAAAAATCATATATATCAGGGTGTCCCCTGCCCACTGCCTGATGATTGCTGGGATGGGCTCCAGCACCCCCGCGACCCTACTGAGGATAAGCGGTGCAGCTGCTGAGATGAGATGAGATATATATTATATATGTGTGTGCAGCACGGTGGCGCAGTGGCCAGCACGTGTGCGGCATTACTAAGGACCTGGGAACAGGTGTGTGTGTTCACAACCAGCCACTGGCTCCTGTGCGAAGCCTGCATGCTCTCATTGTTCACGTTAGTTTCCTCCGGCTATCCGGTTTACTTACCTCTTTCAAAAAAACATGCATTTCAAGTGGACTGACTGGTCCAAATTGTCCCTATGTGTGAATGAGCTAGTGAATTGTCTATCTTTGTGTGCCCTGCAATTGGCTTGCAACCAGTTCAGGGTGTCCTCCAATCGCTGCTCGATGATCGCTGTGATGGATTCCAACAAGATGAGATCTACTTATCATAGTTATGGTTCATACCGGCCGAATATGAACACAAAACTTTTCTGGTTCTCACCTGTAACGCCTTTATTGTTGACATATTCCTTTAATATCATAAAAATTGGTTTTTCACTTACCATCGTTCATCCCATTCAAATATCTTCATCATCGTTAGTAATGCTACTTTTTTTCCCTCACCGTTCTTCCATTTTCTCCTCAGCGGATTGTTGAGTCCAAATGAGACAAGAACCAAAATTCTGAAACTTCAAAAACATCGTTAGAGCAACACTTTTGCTGTAAAATCAAACTTTTCCTTCCTTATATATATATATATATATATATATATATATATATATATATATATATATATATATATATATATATATATATATATATATATATATATATATATATATATTTTAGTCTATAATATTTCTCATTATGGCAACAAAATAGTGTAGTTTTTGTATCACTACAGTATTTTTGTAGTCAAATTTATTATTGTAATACTTTGCAATCCTCTCATTTCTTGTTCTAAAGCAAAACAATATGTTATGTCTATGTTCATTTGCCTTCAAATAGATTTTCATCCTTTATATAGTTCTCTTTTATTTTTATAGCTTATCTATAAAATTACTGTCACATGTTTTGCACAATGCTGACAACCCTTTTTTTTTTTTTCTTTTTTTACTACTACAGTGGCTGTTTCTCACCAAATGCATATTTACACAAATCTCAACTGTATGTAACATCTTACATGCAAATATTTTTGTGTAAATATTGTATCAATTATAACTATAACCTTATCTTCTCCTTAATTTAGTGTCCACTTTCCTGCGTCCTCATATTCACCTCTTTTTTTTTTTTTTTTTTATTCACAGATTGCTCGGTGTCACGTGTGAATCCCCCTTCTAGATTTAAAACCATTATTCAAGCCAGAAAAATAACTCCCTTTTCTCTTCTTTTACTCCTATCACGTCATCCCTTTTTAATTAATCACTGCCAAGGCCGTGCTATGACCCATGATCTGACCTACTCAGGATTAATAAGTTTCTCGTTATCTATATCTATTTTTTACTCTGTCAATAAGGGGGTCCACTTGGCCTTTTAGCCATTGAGAATCGGGCGGTAAAACCCTACCCTCTTCACCTATAGGTGCCAGTGACTGTACTTGTGGTGAGGGGGACAGTATTTTGCCTAGTTCTCCTGACATGCTGTGTGACCAGGCTCCGGCTTCTCCTCGGAAGCGGGTAAATGGCCTGGGGGGTGTTAGCGCATGTGAATGATATTTGGCATATTGTGGGGGCGGCGTGGAGCGAGGCGTATTACTGTATGCCTGCTCTTCCTCCCTCAGTAAAGAGGCAGCAGCCATTAATCGACGCGGTTCACTATATGGCCCTGTATATTCGTTATCCTCCTTTTTAGGATACATTACGGTATTTCCACAAAGGTAATGCCATAAATCGCAAATGGTTTGCATCTAAACAACGCATTTCAAGTCAATGAAGATCTTCAAAAGCACTCTATAATGTGCTCCACTCTACCCATTTACTTACTCTAGATTTAAAACAGTTCAATGTTGAAAAAGTAAGGTTTTTTTTTCCAATCTATTGTATTAAGGTTAGTCTCACTTAATTTTCACCAAATTATCTCTCTTAATATTTAATTAACTTTCCCCTTTATGTTTCTCTCTCTCTTTTTTTTTTTTTTTTTTTCTTTAAACCAATTAAATCTACTATTTTAGCTTCACCTATTTAATGTGAAAATGGCATCTATTTATTTATGAGTTATCTTACTCATTTGAATTTCACTCAATCCATTTTTTCCATTTTAATTGAAAGAGAAAAAAAATATTTATAAACAATTTTTTCAATATTTTTTGGTATAAAAATGCCCTTATCTCAAATTAGTGTATTTCAATTCACTCAATTAGATTTTTCCTATTCTTCCCAGTCCTTTTTTACCAATTTTTTGAACTGAAGACAGGAATATTTTATCTTTTTCGGTATTATTCTGGCATTATTTTGATTAAATGCATCTAAAATAGCTCATTTATATTTTTCCTAAATTTCTCACTCTTATCCAGTAACACAGAGGCTCGATTGCGGTTGGATCTTCCCTATAAATGAATCTCCAGTCTTTACATTTGAGCTCATCGAGTATTTTTGTCTCTCCTTACTCTGTCCTTTCCCCATTTTAAGTCTGCAATTTAGTCTTGGTGGGTGTTAATACATAGGCTATTCTAACACCGGGTTACTTTCAACAAGACAACGATTAATTACTCATGTGGTAAGGCTCGCTCCTACCTTTTCAAGTGGAGCTTTCTTGCCTACAAGCATCCACAGAAGCTCACTGTTGTTTTTGTTGGTGTTTTTTTTTTTTTTTTTTATTATTAAATACAATTGCCTAGTGGCAACTTTATTTTCATTCGCTCTCTCTCAATCACACAGACGTCTTGTTTTTTATCGTGATCACGCTCTTACATCGCTTGTTCTTATTTTTTTTTTTCTTTCCACTTATTTTCTGTTGACAGAGGACTCCGCACATCCTTGTGAAATTTAACTAACTTTAAAGCGCTGGGTTAGGGGAGTCCACGCCTCCCGCGGAATTTTAACTGTCTGAAAACTATTTACCTGATAGAGTCTAGAATTGTCAGGGTTTTTCTGTTAAGAATCTGCCCACCGTAATTTTTCCTTTTCAACGGAGGATTCTTAATCTTTGTCTCTGTTAAGATTTTCCTTTTCTACAGAGGATTCTTAATCTTTTCGACGGAGGATCCTTAAACCTTAAGAATCTACCCCCCGCGCTCGCGAGTCAATTTCTTTTACCGGTTATCTACACAATGTTATGAATAAATTTTACTCACGATTCTCTAAGTCCTTGGCTTTCCGTCAACCGTCAGATCCCAGCCCGCGAGGGAAGGTCCAGTCCCGGAAAAAGGGTCTTTATGCTGTGGCCACAGTCTTTGCTGGATTTTCCTCTCGCGTCCTGGAATCGTCTGGTATCTTGGAATCCGGTTTCGAAGGACCAATTAAATGTTAGGTTCAAGTTTCCAACATTTATAATAAAACGCTCTGCAATATAGGACAAAGAGAATCGGTTCTTTATAATTAGTTACTTTATTAATCATCATATTGAGAGCCGCCGAGATTCTGCTGTTACACATCTTTTCGCTCGCTCTGCCCTGCTTGCTGCGCTCTGGCTCGGCTCGGCTCTGGCTCTCTTCGAAAAACCTCCCTTCTAATATTCAGTTTTTGCCTTTGCTACGTAGAGTTGATTAGTCTTCTTTCGAAGGCCTGCTTTCCGGCAGATGATGGAAGGTTTCCTTTGTCCTGTGTAAGACTCCCTTTCCTTCCTGAGTTATGGCATGAAGAGGTCATTCCAGGTCAGGGTACATCCGTTGGTATGTGAGAACAAAACACAGTCTGTACATCAAAACACAACTCATGGCCTTGGAGAGTAGTTTACAGGCTGAGAACTCTTCAAAATGGCTGAGAACACATATAACATATTAAATGTCAACTGTAGGATAAATACAACTCCATCAAGTATTGTGTCACTAACAATGATGTCATTAGTCTGGAAGATTTCTCTAATGTCATGTTTGAGTATCGGCTTGGGCAAGAAAAAGATCTGAGTCAAATGTTCCACTATTACCTCAGATGCCATGTCAGATACATGAAGAATAGATTGCATCTTTAATGATGCCAGGTTAAATAGTTTTTCCCGGGTATTTGATAGACAATTTGCACTTTCACTCCATTGAGCCAACTTTACCTAGCAATTTAAATCATTTCAACTATAGTCTAAATCACTTGATACCTGTTTTGCACTTTGGTCTATTCAAAAATAGCGCGTGTTAAAATGTCCGTAAAAGTTTGAATTGGGGAAAATGATTATGCCAACTAATCACACAAGTAATTTGATCAAGTGTGTACATCTGCTGCAAAAAATCTAAACATCGTGAATAATTCAGGGTGAAAAATATTATTTTATTTAGATAAGTAGATAGATAGATAGATGGATAGACAGACAGACGGACGGACAGATGGATAGATAGATAGATAGATAGATGGATAGGTAGATAGATAGATAGATAGATAGATAGATAGATAGATAGATAGATAGATAGATAGATAGATAGATAGATAGATAGATAGATAGATATTTTATTCATCCCCGTGGGGAAATTCACACTTGCAGCAGTCTCCCTTGTTGTTTATTAACAGATTAACATGATGCCCTCGGGTGCTTGTTGTAGTTTAGCGGAGTGGATGAGGTCACATGCTAGTCCAAAAGTTCGACGTCCCTGCGGCAGATGGAAATCTTTGTGTCCAGGGATACACCACCTCGTGTTAGCGAGTCCATCTCCTCTCCGCTTCCCGCAGGCTTTCGTGTCTCTGTCTAACAGCGCTGTAGCTCCGGATAGCAGCTCCGATCCGGGTAGCTCCAGGTGGCTCCACAATAGCGTTTACCGTCCGGCATGCTAGACAAGAGCCACGTTTCCGTAAAACACAGCAACTGCACTCTCTGTAAGCTTTGATGTTTTTCACCAGCAGAGCCAGTTCGTCAGTCTTATTTGGTAGAGCGTTAACATTTACCATGATTACGGATGTAACCGAAGACTTATAATCCCGCTAGCCGCTTAGCCAGCTCCGGCTCTCCATCCACGACAGGGCCCCCTCGTCACGCCGGCACGAAAATTCTTCAGGGCAAGGAGTTGATTCCTCAAATAAACGCATTTTTGTGCGTTAAAACCCATGTCCATAGGTTATAAAGTAATCCAAAGTGTAGTTGTCTAACGGGACGAAAAACACCGGGGATAGAAGCAAACAATAAAAACAATAAATCACAAAAAGTGCGAGATAACAGGGAGCTGCTGGAAAGGCTGCCGCTTGCGGAGGCGCCGCTTTGATCTATGTAGACAATCTACGTCACACTCCTATTGTATTGTTTGATGGTGAAATGCTAAAAATAGTACCGTATTTTCCGCACTATAAGGCACACCGGGTTATAGGGCGCACCCCCAAAAAATAATTTTTGGTCCTATTTTTCCATACATAAGGAGCACCGGATTATAAGGCGCTACAATGGGAACGTCGACAAAACAGTCATATAGTTCAGTCAAACTTATTACCCCCTTAACATTCCGAAAGCTTGCAAAGAAGCAAATACGTGTCTCAGACATGTACGGAAACAGATGTCACTCAAATGATTCGTTCCAAATATCATTCGGAAGATTAATGTCTTGGGATTCAAGAAATTCCAACCACTCCTTAGTTTCTATTTTCTTTTTCGCTCGCAACTTTACTGTGCATATGACAATAAACACTTGGAATTGAGTTTATTTTAAAAATAGATATCACAGAAACATCGAGATCAGTCTTAAACAAGATACTGGGAAAATATATAGCCGGAGTAGCTCACCGAAGTTGTTGTGTTCAATAATAATGTGCAACCATGGTCCTCTTATATCCGTGAGTGTAGTAAATCCAGGAGAGTAAAATATTTACAAATACAGTACAGAATAGTAAAAGACTGTTTACTCTATGCCGTAGTTCTACCTAACATGCTATTCACATTAATCTTTTTCGGCCAATTGCAGGCTCTGTTTTGTCCCTTTAGCCTATGCAAGCCTGTAAATGATAAAAAAGATCCGCCCCCTTTACATCCGAATAACTTTAGCCAATAGTGATCGATTCAACTGATGATTGACACATCTTTTTTGGCCAATTGCAGGGTTTGTTTTGCCCTTTTAGCCTATACGAGCCTGTAAATGATAAAAAGGATTGGCCCCCTTTACCTCCGAATAACTTGAGCCATTAGTGATCGATTCAACTGATGATTGACACATCTTTTTTGGCCAATTGCAGGGTTTGTTTTGCCCCCTTTAGCCTATGCGAGCCTGTAAAAAGCTTAACAATATAGTTAATAGTAAATCCAGGAGAGTAAAATATTTACAAATACAGTACAGAATAGTAAAAGACTGTTTACTCTATGCCGTAGTTCTACCTAACATGCTATTCACATTAATCTTTTTCGGCCAATTGCAGGCTCTGTTTTGTCCCTTTAGCCTATGCAAGCCTGTAAATGATAAAAAAGATCCGCCCCCCTTACCTCCGAATAACTTTAGCCAATAGTGATCGAGTCAAATGATGATTGACACTTTGGTTACCAATGAAACGCCCAGCACGGGCATTCTCCCCGTACCACCGATCGCCTCGATTCTCACTTCTCTCCCATCCTCCAAATTCAACAACTCCTCAAAATACTCTGTCCATTTCTCCCTAACTTGCTTACCGCTAACCAATAATTTACCGTCCTTATCTTTCACTTTCTCCTCCTTTCCAGACTCACTCTTTCTTACTCTTTTGAGTGTTACACACTTAATAATTATAAGATAGTACAACTGTTTGGGATTACAGTGCAGTTAGCTTTGTTTAGTCTGCATGTTTCGTCTGGCAGTTCCTCTTGATATTATATTCTCAGTGAACAGCCACCCACAGTCTCTTGGCAAATTAGAAAGACACAGTTGTTTCAGATGTCAGTGAAAAAAATACTCCAATTTCCACTTGTCCTGGAAGCAGCGGCCCTCACAGTCAACTTTCCTTTCTTGATTTTCAGTCGCCATGTCGGAAATGGGGTGGGCTAAAATTGACCAAAGGGCTACTTCCATCATCTGGTGAAATGCTGTTTGTTTTTTGTTTTTTTTGGGTACAATTTTTCTTAACACATATTATTAACATTATGTCAGAGGCTGCAGCCCAGTAAAAATTGTTCCCAAGCTGTAACTGGCCCCCAGGCCAGACTTTGGACATGGCTGGTTCAGGGGATGGTGTATTTGCGGCCTGTGCAGTCCTTGGAGACATGTTTTGAGGACTGTACAAATAAATATGACTTGACCTAATAAATAAATAAAGGGTTCTAGTTCGTGAATTTTGACAATCGCGGGCCCTTTTTGGAACGTAACCCTCGCGAAAAACGAGGGATTATTGTAATCAGATTACTTAAACCATTTAACTTTAATCTCCTCCTTAGATGCCCAGAGCAGAAAGTCAGGATGGGGACAGATGGCCTTCTCTCCCTGCAACTCATTCTTCACTTCTTCAGCATCAAATAGGTTGCTCTGTGCCAGAGAGGAAGACAGAGAACTTGCCCAATAGAGGAGTGAGCCTCTTACCTAGATCATGGGATCATCTCATGGGAAAAAGGTCTGTTCACTAAACCCTTTACCCTAGCTTTTGCCTTTTCATAGCAAACTTGAACTAGAATATAAGGACACGAAGACAGCATTTGAAAAACCCTCAGATTGGGCCAATGTCGATGTGGAATGAACCATTTTGACTGTGTCCAAATGACTCTAGTCTGCAGTGCCGTTCAATGTGTTGACTTAAATGTGACAGTGGTATCATGGGAAAGAAATGTAGCTAGAATTTAGCCTGGGTTCAATTCTAATAACCATCTCTGTGAAAGATTTACTAAAATGTTCCAGCATGGTGGATAAAGTGGTTTCTCAAGGCACTTTGGTTTCCTCCCACATCTCCAGTTAATGCATTGGGGAGTGTAATTATCCCGAGGCATGAGTGTCGGTGTGTGTGTGTGTGTGTGTGTGTGTGTGTGTGTGTGTGTGTGTGTGTGTGTGTGTGTGTGTGTGTGTGTGTGTGTGTGTGTGTGTGTGTGTGTGTGTGTGTGTGTGTGTGTGTGTGAGAGAGACCGTATGGTTGTCTGTCCAAATCAAAGTTGGGTACATCACTAAAGAAAAAGTTAATTAATCAAAACGTAATTTTGTTAACCCCCAGAATACTGACAACCGGGACCAGACCAAGTATTTTGACGAAGAAAAAATAAGCTGAACAGAGCAGTTCAGTTGAGAACTTTTACGACAAAGTTACTAAATTTTAAAAAAGAGAAGGTTTCCCTCAGGATTGGCATTGAAAAATGGCTCTCCCCCTATCTTATAAAAAATGGGCGTCGATTCTACAAAATGCAAAATTAAACTTACTAGGATCAAATTTTTCTGTCAAAGTTAGGAGGTTACATGTTCACAAACAGACCATTGTTAAGCTTGAAACCAGCTGGATGTTTAAGGTTGTATAATAAGAGTATGGCAGATTCAAGGGCACTTGAAAACATAACTGTCAAAGTACAGACAGAAAGTAAATACTTTAATCAAATATGGGATAGGAATATGGTGCATTTATAACAACTAAATGAATAATGTAATTATCAAAGTAATAAGATGATTAAATTATTAAAAACAACACTTTGGGTACATCTTGGATCGGAATTTTAGACAAATTTTACAGGAACGATAAGGGCTTCAATTTTTATATTAAAGCAGGGGCCTCAAAGTGTTGTTCCTTGGGCCGCAATTGGCAAGTTTGAGACCCTTGTTTTAAAAGGTAGAGGAGTTACGCACCATGTTGTAACAATAGTTGAGTTACAAAATGTTATCGATAACATGTTACAGTACTTATTACAGAGAGAAATAATTACGTTCCAATAGCACATTCCTTTGTAGTGTCCCCTGCCCACTACCTGTAATCAGGTGGGATGGGCTCCATTGACCCTAGTGAAAAGAAACAGTCGGAAAAAATGAATTACCTAAAGATTCAAAAATTTATTTAAAACAGCTACGTATAAAATAAATAGAACAAAACGTACACACCACCCCGTGGAAGCAGTGAACCATTCATATTCCTTAGCCTTTGCAATCTTGAGAGCTTGCAATCAAACACTTTTTGTTTCTGGCCAACCATTGGCTAATGAGAAGCTAACCCCGTGATTTCAGTATTGTTTTGATAGTTGTAATTTCGGCTCAGATGCAAGTAAATACGGTAGACAATATCTCAATGAGGAGATATTCACCAACCTCATACTCAACTCTGTGTTTGAGACAGTACCTTCCAGAAAGTTGGATTTTTACTTATCAGTCCACAGAATGTTTCTCCAAAGTTTTGTGGATACTCAAGATCCTTTTTGGCAAATGTGAGACGACTCTTTGTGTTATTTTGTGACAGCAGTGGTTTTCACCTGGCAACTCTCACGTGGATTCCATTTTTGGTCAGTGTCTTTCTTATAGAGGAGTCATGAACACTGACCTTAACTGAGGTTAGTGAGGCCTACAGTTCAGGGTTCTTTTGTAACCTACTGTATGAACAGGGTTGCATTCTTTGAGTTATTTTAGTTGGTTAACCACTCCTGGGAAGGTTTGCCACTGCTCCAAATGTTCTCCATTTGTGGATAATGTCTCTGGCAGTCGTTTGTTGGAGTCTTACATTCTTGGAAATGGCTTTGTGATCCTTCCAGACTTCAATTCTTCTTTTCTTTTTTTTTTACTAATTTCTTCTGGACTTTCTTTGGATCGTCACATGTCAATTGTGTTCATGAGATTCATTTTGTCTAACAGATTCAATTTAAGTGATTTCTTAAAAAAACACAGGTGGTGACAAACAATTTTGGGTTTAGTCTGTATAATTGAACTCACCTTTCCCAATTTGGTGATTCACTGTTACTTTGGGATTTTACAAGGCAAGGGCAACGTCTTTTTCACATAGGGTTAGATAGGTTAAGAGTTTTTTGGTACCTTTATAAACAGAATCGACATTTCAAAACTGCATTTTGTATTTCCTTGTGCTATCTCTGGGTGATAATAAAATGTGTTTGATGATCACAAATCTTTGGATGTGATAAATATGCAAAAAACACATAATTCAGGGAGGGGGCGAATACTTTTTTACGGCACTGGACATATAAACATGAGTCTTGTTACTTCTATATTCCTCTATGCTTGCGAGACATGGATTCCCACAGCAGAACTGGAAAAGAAAATCCAAGCCATGTAGATGCAATGCTACAGTAAACTTCTAGGCATCAGCTTCTTTGCCCATGTGACAAACGAAATGGTGCGCAACACAATCGGAGGGCACAATGGACCCTACGAACAACTGTTGTCAACTGCGCGCAGACGGAAACTTAATTGGTAAGGTCACGTCGCAAGATCATCAGGGGTGACCAAGATTATTCTCCAGGGACTGTGCCCAAGGGGGCAGAAGGAGAGGAAGAATGAAAAAGAACTGGGCCAGGACGACAACATGAAGGAATGGACTGGTGCCAACTTTGCCACAACCCAAAAACAGACTAGGAACCGTCAACAGTGGAAAAGCTGTCCAGAGTTGTGTCCTCATTGGTGCCCTGCCTACCATGTGGTTAAGGGATCCGTGAACTGTGGTCCATAAACATACAAACATCTCATCTCATCTCATCTCATCTCATCTCATCTCATCAGCTGCACCGCTTATCCTCAGTAGGGTCGCGGGGGTGCTGGAGCCCATCCCCGCAATCATCGGGCAGTGGGCAGGGGACACCCTGAACTGGTTGCCAGCCAATCGCAGGGCACACAGGGACAGACAACTCGCTCGCTAATTCACACCTAGGGACAATTTGGACCGGCCAATCCACCTGAAATGCATGTCTTTGGAATGTGGGAGGAAACCGGAGTGCCCGGAGGAAACGGGTACCCCCAAAAAAACCAAAACTTTACTGGTCTTTGTTTGTGGTGTGAAATGGCTGGTGTTAACTTGCATTTGCAACGAAATATTGCCATTTACTCTCAAAGAGTTTACATGACCCTAAGTTATTTTTTATTTTTTTAACATTATTTTGCCAAGGCAAAGGCCACAACCCTCTGAAAAAGGGTTCATGGCCCACCTTTGGGTCCCAACCCACCAGTTGAGAGCCACTGCTTTACAAATATCAGCAGCACCTGAGATCTGTATTTTTGTGGACGTGAAACGAACATAAGCTGTAAGTGCTTTTTTTTAAAAGCACTACTTAGAAACCGAGTACAATAACACAAATTACAGTTTGTGCATCAACTTGTGTTACTGAGTTAGTCAAGGAATTGTTATACAAGCATGGTCAGACATGCCTGCGTATTTACAAAGCATTTCGAAGAAACAGCTTGAGTGACAAAGTAGATTAATGCCTATTTTAGTACTTCAAACTCTTCCAGCTAAAAAGTCAAACACACTCACAACTGTCATTGGTTAAATGAGTGTATTTGACCCTAATTTTAATCATTATCCCAGTAACCACATGGTAATAACATGGTAAGTTGATATTTTAGAAATTCAAATTAAAAAATCCCTGTTCATGGACAAAAATAATCTATTCAAGTTCTGATGATAATTTTTGAGCAATTAAGAGAATAGAATGACACTCTATTTGTGTATTGAACAAATGTCTTTATCAATTTTTTATTATTTATTTTACAGGAAATACAACAAATAAGATTACAATTTATAGGATTTATAAAGCAAACACAGTTTTTGGCTACGTTTTTAGCTTTGTAGCAAACTCACTTCTTACATTTTAGCTATTTAGAGAGTTATCTAACTAGCTTTTTACATTTTCTGCATAAAATACAGCTAACATTTTATCTTTTGTGCGAGTTATCAAGAAAAATGTTCTCCTTTTTTGTTCACAAAGGGACCACATCTCAGTTTATTGTGATTTTGTTGGTTTTATTTCTTTTTCCTGCCCATAATTGTCAGGAACCAGAATGGAATCTCGGACCCAATTGCGTTCGTTCAAGGAATATTTATTGAATTGAGCTGACAAAGCTTGCTCAGGAAGTCGAGGATTGTCGATCGCTAGCAGAAGGTGGAAGAACCGATGAGCCGGAACCTCGGGAACGACCTCGGCGCGGAACTGGTTAGTCCAGATTCAGGCAATAGGTAGACTGGCAGGCAGGCTTCATGTCAGACCGGTCTCGAGACACGCCGACGGACGATCCAATATGGCTGGCACACAGACGTCGAGACCGGTGGTAAGGCAGACGGACGGACGTCGAGACGGGCGGGCGGACAGACATCGGAAGGACAGACGTCGGCACCGGCGAGTGGACGGACGTCGAGACCGGTGGGCCGGTATGCAGGCAGGCGAACCAGGCGGACGGATCAGCGGTCCAGGCGCCCGGACGAACGACGCGTCAGGCAGGCATGCGGACGGAGGGTCGGGCAGGCGGACAGACTGACGTCGAGACAGGCGAACGGACGGGCCGGGCTGGCAAGCAGGCGAGCCGGGCTGACAAGCAGGAGAGCCGGGCAGGCGAGCAGACGGCCGGGCAGGCGAGCAGGCGGGCGGCACTGGCGAACCGGCAAACTGATGGGAGGAGACCTGGAAAGGATAGGATGAGAGGTTGTGTGAAAACAGGTTCGTTGACATTCAGCCACCCCACTCCAGGACCGCCCCTGTCCGCCAGTCCAAGCAAAGGTTGTGCTTAACCAGCCAAGGTTGTCCCAGGACGAGCGGTTGACCGGGGGAAGGAAGCAGGTAGAAACTTATCCACTCGCGGTGGTTACCAGATATTCTCATCTCCACCAGCTCTGTAATTTGTGATGCCGTGCCCAATAGATGCCCATCCAGAGCTTGGGCAGGAACTGGGGTTGGAAGGGAAATGCCTCTCAACCCCATACTCCGGGAGAAGGCCGCATCCAGGATATTGATCTCCGCGCCCGAGTCCACAAGGGCGGACAGGGACCGGGTTGACCCGGAACTTCGAAGGTGCACCTGGAGCCTTGGCCTTCCAATTGGGGGAATCGGGGTGAGGATGAAACCCAACTGGACGACTCCAACCATCCGGTGAGCTCCCCCTTTTGATGGGCAGGATGATGCCCAGTGTCCTTGCCCACCACCGTACAGACAGAGGCCGGTAGAGAGTCGGCGCTGACGCTCCTCGACGGACAGCGACGTGCGATCCACCTCCATAGCCTCTGGTGGGTCTAGAGCAGGCGTGTCAAACATGCGGCCCGGCGGCCAGATCAGGCCCACTAAGGGGTTGAATCCGGCCCGCGAGACAACGCTCAGAGAAGCGCAAGAGAAAAACGAGCTGCAGGTCGAAATATGTCCACTTGATGTTGCCAAAGCCAGGTGCCTCGAACAAAGACACTGTACTTGTATGTGTTTCTCTCCCTCTCTCTCTTCCTCCCTTTTCCTCTCTTTTCCTGGCTCTCTCGCTATCCCTTTTCCTCTCTCTCTCGCTCTCCCTTTTCCTCTCTCTCTCTTTTCCTCCATTTTTCTCTCTCTCTCTTTTTCTCTTTCATTGTCCCACCCACTCTCTTTTTCTCTCCGCTTTGTCTTATTTCTTTCTCTCTTTTTCTTTCTCTCTAATATACTAGTCCGGCCCCGACAGAATGTTTGTTCTATCGTGTGGCCCCCGAGCTAAAACGAGTTTGACACCCCTGGTCTAGAGGAATCGCGGGTGGCTGCCGGAATGTCGAGACGGCGTCGACCCTCTCGAGCGAGCAGGAAGCTGGGTGGCTCCGGCGGACTCTTTCACGGCGTCGCCTCTGGACCCGACGATTGATCCGTGCTGTCAACACAATCGCCTCGTCGAGCTTGGCCGGAGGAGCGTGGGCCACTAACTCGTCCTTCACATAGTCCGCTAGTTCCAATTGCTTTGGCACGCTAGTGTCCGAAAATCGATGGAGTAGTCGGCAATGGTGCACCTCCCCTGGCAAATGTTCATGAGCGACCGGGAGGCGTCGGCCGAAGAGGAGCCTGTAGGTCGAACGATGAGCATGCCGTCGAACCCCCTTCAAACTTGGCTGTTCCCCAAAGTCGAGCCCTTCCACATAGGTGATTTATTACGAATGTCACTTTCGCCGCTTCGGTCGCGAATTTGCGGGGCTGGAGGTCGAAAATCAGACGGCAGTTTACTAAGAAGGGGCGGATCTGGGCGGGATCCCCACAGAACATCTCCAGCGCGCCCAGTTGTGGCTCCGCCATTTCGAGGGCGGGAAAATTCACGCGCGTAGGAGGCGGGGCTTGCGGCGGCACGGCAGGCAGAGAATTACCTGGAGGCGGAACCGATGCGTGCAGCTGACGAGCGAGCATTTCTGGGAGGGCGTCCAACTTAGCTTGCTGGTGCTGAAGCATTTCTTGTTGTTGCCGGATAAGTCGGAGAACGGCGGACACGTCACCCGAAATCCGTCGGAGCTCCGCCTCAGTCCAATGCGAACGCGACATGGCTCCTTTCTCTGATCGGCGCTCGTGAGAAACGTTTGCTGGGTCCTATTTCTGGTCAGACCGTTCTGTCAGGAACCAGAATGAAATCTCGGACCCAGTTGCGTTCGTTTTCAAGGAATCTTTATTGGATTGAGCTGACAGAGCTTGCTTAGGAAGCCGAGGATTGTCGATCGCTAGCAGCGTTGAACGCAATGGCAGTTCCGTGACAGATAGGCAGAATCGATACGTCTTAGCAGGCAGGTCGATCGCCAGGGCAGAAGAGCAGGTCGTAAGCGTGGGGCAGAAACAGGTCGACACAGAAGACAGGCAGGAATCAAACAGAAAAGGTCTTTGGTACTGGAATCTGGCAAAACACACAGGGAGACACAAGTACGGTCTGACACCCTCCTCTGGCCGCTGACAGCTTTAGAGGAGAGTGCCAGCCAATCAGAGAGCGCGCTCCTGCGCGCCAAACGATTGCAACAGATGTCTTCATTTTGGCAATCATGACACATAATAATGTACTAAGAAAGTTAGTGATAAGGAATAGGACGGTAAGGGCCCGGTCACACAGCCTTTCACGGGCGTATCGAGGCTGAATCACGGCCAGAAATTTCTGCCTGTGAAGCAGACGCTGTGGGACGCTTTGAGATCGCCATACAAACGAGATACAGCCGTGCTTTACACGCGGGCGGAAATTCACACGCGGGCGGCACACGTGGTACACACGAGGTAATGACGCTGTACAGACACGGAACGACGTGCTACGGCTGCGGCCAGGGCGTGGTTACACGCGGGTAGGACGCGAAATTTTAGCGGGTAATCGTGGGTGAAGCACGGTCATAGCACATTTGTTCTGCGCCTGTAACGCGGTGTTATCACGTGAATTAGCGTGTGTAACGCGTGTGACGGTCAAACGCCTTTCTCCGTGTATATACAGCACGATTTGCCGAGCACACGTCAGTTGTGATCGAGACGTCAAGGGGTGAACATGGATCCCCGTCACCCTAGAGACCTCTTCTTAATCCATTTTTATTTCTTGACATTTATTTTCATTTCATAACAAGATAATAAAATAAAAATGAAAAACTATTACAATAATAACATATTGGCTTCTTCGGTGACATAGCTTGAAATCTTGATCTTCACGGGACTGTGTCTTGAGCGGTTATGATTTCTACAGCCCGGCTCGGCAGCTTTTATACCCGTGGTCCACACGCGGAAATGACGCGGAAATGACGCGATGAGGAAGCGGAACAGTCGCCGGCGTCTGTTTTGCGGGCATACCACCGATGAACAGCGGGTTGGCCAATTTTGCGCATTTTCCATCGCGGGCAACCACGGGCAAAAAAAAAAAATCGCAAAATTTTACCCGCGATACAGGCGCAAACGGCTGTGTGACCGGGCCCTAAAGCAGGGGCCTCAAACTGGCAATTGGCAAGTTTGAGATAGAAAACATTGACAACAAAGATCGAGTCGAAGCAGGAAACGATTGCCAAATACGAGTGTCTGCCATTGAAGCGCTGCTGGAAGGTAAATAATTTTAAAACTTTATATTTTTAGCTTTGTACCAGTATATTATTCTTTTGTCAACAACGTAATTGAATAAGTATCTATGTTTAGGTACACGCTTTATTAATATTTTGAATTACTTATAGTATGTGGCTATTTTAAAGCACTTCCAGGGGGTCGTCTATATGCCAATACAGACTTATATGTGAGTATATATGGTACTTGAAGTCGTTTTGATTTTGCTGGTTTTATTTTATTTTTTTGAAAAAAAAAAAAAGGAAAAAAAAAGGATGGATATATGCCTTTATCGCTGTTTAAACTGTGCTGTATTTTTATTAGATACATTTTAGAAGTGGCCTACATCCGGGCGACCCCTTGACGGTCCCACCAACCCTAAAAAAATAAGTACTTTTAAACTCCAAAATTATGTGATTTTCTTTTTGAAAATGGTTGAATTTAACATTATGAGCACTATTGGTAATTGTCTAAATCCGTGTTTCTCAATTGTTTTCTGTCATGACATGGCACAATATTTTGCAATAACTAGCTTTTCAAAATGGGGTTTGAACGGAACACAGCATTTCTCAGCTCATGCTCAGTTATATTATGCCAGCAACTGATGGTTTACGGAATTTGGGATGTGGAATGATTGTTGGAAATATTATGCAATCATTAAATTGATAGAAGAAGCGTCAAAAGTTATTTTGGGAACAGGCGTCTAAATCAACCTTTCATTACTTTTTCCGGGGTGATATGCTCATTTTATGTATGGACGCTGCCAAATGAGTAGAAAGGAAAAAAATAAACAAGAAATACCAAATAGAAATACAAAACCTTCAACGCCTCAATGCATTATCAAGCTGACAAGGTTACAGGACAGTGTTGTTTTGTGTTTGTCCTGCAGAGGGCGTATAACATTGCACAGAAGTCAGGAGGTGCCAATCCGAGCGGAACATGTGCAGGTAAGCCAGTAGTAAGGCGGACCCTGACTGGGGTGGGGCGCAAGACTATGTCAAAGGGGGCACTTTTGACTTTGGGGAACTTTTTTAGCTAAGACGAGGAAGTTTGACGAAGAGTACATAGCACTTCACTATGACCGTGGAGGGAAATGAGCTGAACGGTGTGCTAGCTATGTCAAAAAAGTTGGCAGCGGACAGCTTGGAGCAAAATGAATTATGCTGTCACTTCAAGACATTACAGCACAATCACGTTGATAAAACAATTTAGTTTTTTACAGCGAATATGTGCCAAAAGGCATAGAATGGGCATGGACAGAGGTAATGAGTTACCAACAATATCAAGCAATCATTGTTTTGTCCCCAACAATATTACGTGATCCTTTAAAAAAGATTAATCTTGGAGGAATATGGGAGGAAACAGTAGTGCACAAAGGAAAGCCACGCAGGCACAAGAAGAACATGCAAACTCCGCACGGAGAGGCCGCAATGCTGGAATTGAATCCTGGGCCTCTGCACCGTGGAGCTGCGTGCGTTCCAACCACCCAGTTGCCATGCTACCCAGCTTATCATCACCTCATTATAACATTTATAGTGAGGAGATGATAGCCCAACACTTGTTTTGTTCATACTATGTGATCTACCCACACTACCATTGCGTTTGACTCGGTGTCATCCACTTATTGGGCACTTCTGACATGATACGTAACAGGAGCAAAATGGGTGTTTTGATAGTAATTTATGACCAATGTTAGGAATAACGCTGTTATAAATAACGCCGTTAGGTAACGACGTTCTTATTATCTTTGTGTGTTAACATACAATTTTGTGAGTTTAACGCAAGTTTTTTTTGTGTTCAAGTACATTTTTCTGTGTTTTACGTATGTTCGTGTGCATGTTTACGCCCGTTTTGTGCGTGTTCACCTGTTTTTGTGTGGGTTTATGGACGTCTTTGTGCGTGTTTATATACATTTAATGTGAGTATTTACACACGTGTATTTACATACATTTTTGGTGTGTTTTTGTAACGAGACTCAGGTGGATGGGCTAGCTCCAGCTAGAGTTACACATCTGTTTTCTATATATATAAATATATATATATATATATATATATATATATATATATATATATATATATATATATATATATATATATATATATATATTGTCACGAGGTGGAGTGGAAGGGGGCTGTCACGAGGCGTGGTGGAGTGGAAGGGGTGACCGGACCGGAACGGAGGCAGGAGGCAGGAAGGGAGAACTCAATTGCGTAACGATCCAAAACTTTTATTCACCAAAATAAAAGTTGTCCAAAACTCTGGGACATGACAAAACAAACTAAACAGGACAACTCAACTAAACAGGACAAGGCATAACAGAACGGACAATGTTTAAAACTAAAACAGGACAAGGCATAACAAACCGGGGAATGTGTAATAAGCCAGCGCCCGCCAAACCCACAACCCAGCCTTAAGTAGCAGACCAGCAATCAGCTGATCTGCTACAGCTTGAGTTCGTGGGCGCGGCAGACTTGTCGCCACGGTGACAGTGACAGAGCCCCCCCTTTAAGGGACAGCTCCTGAGGTCCCCAAAAAAGGAAAAAAATAAAAATAAAAAAAAATACTACCTCACGCCCCGGAATGGTTCGACGCTCGGCAGGGTTGGGGGGGTCCGGCAGGCAAACTGGACTGGCGAACACGAGGACAGACGGAATCGGGACCGGCAAACACGAGGACAGACGGAATCGGGACCGGCAAACACAGAGGACAGACGGAATCGGGACCGGCAAACACAGAGGACAGACGGAATCAGGACCGGCAAACACAGAGGACAGACGGAATCGGGACCGGCAAACACAGAGGACAGACGGAATCGGGACCGGCAAACACAGAGGACAGACGGAATCGGGACCAGCAAACACAGAGGACAGACGGAATCGGGACCGGCAAACACAGAGGACAGACGGAATCGGGACCGGCAAACACAGAGGACAGACGGAATCAGAACCGGCAAACACAGAGGACAGACGGAATCAGAACCGGCAAACACGGAGGACAGACCGAATCAGAACCGGCAAACACGGAGGACAGACCGAATCAGAACCGGCAAACACGGAGGACAGACCGAATCAGAACCGGCAAACACGGAGGACAGACCGAATCAGAACCGGCAAACAGGCGAGTCAGAATCGGAACCGGCAAACAGGGGAGAGTCAGAATCAGAATCGGCAAAAACAAGCGAGTCAGAATCGGAACCGGCAAACAGGGGAGAGTCAGAATCAGAACCGGCAAAAACAAGCGAGTCAGAATCAGAATCGGCAAAAACAAGCGAGTCAAAATCAGAACCGGCAAAAACAAGCGAGTCAAAATCAGAACCGGCAAAACAGGCGAGTCAAAATCAGAACCAGCAAAACAGGAGTAGCAGAGTCGGACTGGCAGGCAGCAGAGTCGGACTGGCAGGCAGCAGAGTCGGAGTCGACCCGGCAGGCAGCGGAGTCGGAGTCGGCCCGGCAGGCAGCGGAGTCGGAGTCGGCCCGGCAGGCCGCGGAGTCGGAGTCGGCCCGGCAGGCCGCGGAGTCGGAGTCGGCCCGACGGGCAGCGGAGTCGGAGTCGGACTGGAACGCAGGGGAGACGGAATAGCAGGCAATCGGCACAGGAGTCGGGCAGGCAGGCATGAGAGTCGAACAGGCAGGCGTCAATTCTTCCAGGGACCCCATTCGAGGCACAGCAATGGCCACGACGGGCGGGGCCGTGGTTCGAACGGGGAGGGAAGGTTACCTCAGTGGGCGCTTGCCAAACTGCATTCTCCAGCTCTCTCCAAGTCGCGCTGGGATCGTTCGCTGAGTTCTAGTCGTGGCTGGCTTATTCTGTTACAAGGTGGAGTGGAAGGGGGCTGTCACGAGGCATGGTGGAGTTGAAGGGGTGACCGGACCGGAACGGAGGCAGGAGGCAGGAAGGGAGAACTCAATTGCGTAACGATCCAAAACTTTTATTCACCAAAATAAAAGTTGTCCAAAACTCTGGGACATGACAAAACAAACAGTTGTTTCTTCCAACTCAACTAAACAGGACAAGGCATAACAGAACGGACAATGTTTAAAACTAAAACAGGACAAGGCATAACAAACCGGGGAATGTGTAATAAGCCAGCGCCCACCAAACCCACAACCCAGCCTTAAGTAGCAGACCAGCAATCAGCTGATCTGCTACAGCTTGAGTTCGGAGGCGCGGCAGACTGGTCGCCACGGCGACCGTGACATATATATATATATATATATATATATATATATATATATATATGTGTTTTTTTGTTGTTGTTTTACTTCATCTGCAAAATAGATGATAAATGTCTCAAACAACACAATTTAATTGTTGACATTAGGTTCAACATTGAGCAAGTCTCACCTCATATTATTTGGTATCAAAATAAACAAATTTACATCACAGTACACTCTTAACCCAGTCCAGCATAACATAACATACCTGACCCAAAGCCCTATTTGTGCTTATGCTAATGAATGACTCACTCTTACTATTGCCCTTTTTGTAAAGTTTACAGGCATCACATACAACCTTTACACACATATTTTCACATATTATCATCCCCACAGTAAGTGTGTTCCCAGTATACAGTATACAGCTCACCTGCAAAATAGATGATAAATGTCAGTCTCACACGACACAATTGAATTGTTGGCATTAAGGTTAATTTATTGAGCAAGTCTCACTAAATCACGTGAGGTCCCGTGAGACTTGGCCCAAGCACCATTCTCTGACCTGTGAGACTTTGTCATCTAGCGGTGATATACTAGTACTTCTCTTATTCTTTCTGCTATACAAAACTCAATACCCTGAAAAATAAAAACTTCCTCTAAAAGTTAGATACGGATTACACAACATGAATCTCAAAATATAACATTTTAACTAGTCAGCAACCCTTGTTGCACCACATTTTTACGTATGTTTTCGAGAGTGCATACCTGTCAACCTCCAGGGTTCCATGCCCTTACAAACTGTCGTATTTTCCCCTCCAAAATACAAAATAATCTTACACCCTATTTTTTTCAAACGTGTTTATTTATGTAGTTTAACATGTTATATTGTGTGTGTGTATATGTAACGGGTGTAATAATAACTTTTGTTTTATTGAAATTCCTGCTGAAATATGTGTATAGTTTTTTGGTAAGTGTCCAACAGTTCCACCTGCTGGTATGGGGTAGGGTTTGTCTTGGCTTTTGACATGTGACCCATGACTTCTATCAAGCTCTCCGAACCGAGGACTGTCCTACCTGCCACATCGTTTCATAAAGCCATCAGCTCACAGTATTTGAAATTTTAGTTACATGGACGTTATCGTTAAGCTCATTACCGTGCAGTGTCACAGTGATGCAGATAACTAAGTGTGCTATACAGTGACGTGTTACGCAGGCTGCTGATTTATTTTGTGATTTTGACTTATTTACATGTTTTTCTGTTGATGAGACATCTTTGAAACATGTTTAATCAGAGCAATGTGTTAGCTCCACAATTTGACACACCTATTCACATTGGCAGGGGCAGGGGCATGTTTACCCCATCCCCTCTGTTGATAGTTTTACCACAGGTGTTGCTACACATAGAGTAGAGACAGTTTCTAGTGTCAGCACCTATAATGCAGCTGACCAACATGCCAGCCTACCTTCACCTCAGGTCAGACCCACATCTATGCCAAATTCCACAAGTGACATTTCTGAGGGTGTAGCTGATCACATGACAAATATTATTCAGGAGATAGGACATAAATTGGCTGATAGCATTTTCTCACGTATACAGTCACACAATATAGTAGCTCCTAGCACTGCTGCCACACAAGATGTAGCAAACATATTGAGTCAGCTTAGTCATGTGTCAGATGTATCACAGGTTCAGGTTAAGGAACCACCATCATTTATTGGGGATGGCTCAGACTCAATAAAAGTACATGAGTGGGAAGATCTAATGAGGACAGTTATTAAGAAGAGTAATGAGGCTTGAAGAGCAGGCCGAGGAAATCATTATGCATTTAGGAGGAAAAGCTAAAGATGTGTTTTGGCATTAGAAACAGTAATATAGACGTCTATACCCGCCCTGACATGATTTATAGTCTTCTCAGAAAAAAACTTTAGCTGTACCATGTACTCTGCTGTCCCTTTAGCTGACTTTTACTCAACCTTGCCTAAAGACCAGGAAGAACCCTATGACTACTGGCTGAGACTAAACAGAGCAGCTGACCTTGCCTCTGACTGCTTGAGAGAGCACGGCAAAATATTGGACAACCCTGAAATTGAGGTAACTCGCATGTTTATTAGGAACTGCTCTTGCAAAGAACTGGCACTCACTTTCAGATCCAAAACCATCGATAAGGGGTCAGCATGTGAAGTACTAGAGGTGCTGAATGAATACCACACTGAGAAGAGCTACAAAGCAGCTTCCCTACAACAACCTGCGAATAGGGCGGAAATTGCCGTACACAAAGCTGAGGTGAGCCATAGTCCAACCCTCATGCACGAGCCACCTCAGACTTCGAGCCCACAGTATGTCCCTCTAACGGACGTTATTAGTATGTTGGAGAAAGTTCTCCTACGTGGTGCCTCTAACCAATTTCAAGAGATGAGACGAACTCCAACCAGGCGACCTGGAGACAGAATTAATGGTTTCACTGACAAGCCATGTATTATTTGCAAAGATGACGAACACAGTGCTTTCTCTCATTGCCAAGAAAAAAAGCTTTGCTTTCACTGCCATGCTCCAGGGCATTCTCGACGTCATTGTCCAGTGAAGAAAGCTGTCCCGCTGCCTCAGGGAAACTAACTGGTCTGCGCAAACATATTTTGACTCAATTGAAGAGCACTGAAGGCTATTGGAGATTAGTTTCTACTCCTGCTCGATAACCACAGTCAATTCCTGTCAATGCTTAATAACACAGAGAGATGGAGAGGTGATTGCATTCCAGATAAGGTAGGGACAGTGAAAATCAAGAGTTACGTGACGCTGAATCCACGGACCAAGTACCTTATTTGGGGAAAGTTACCTGAGTCGGCGGGGATGTCAGCGGGCAGCACAGTGGTCATTGAGCCAACCCAATCTAAGGCTGGGCCCAGACAAGTCCTTGTTGGAAGAGTTGTTACTCCACTTTGGAGTAACGGACAGAGTTGTGGTGCTGGGAAGAAACAGAAAAATTACAGTTGTGTCCCCTTGTATCGCAGCGGAAGACCTGCCCAGTGCAGAGGAGGTCAAGTGCAACGTGCAGAGTGTACAGAGCAAAGAGGTCCAACCCATGTCAGAAGAAAACATGATGCGTACATTGGAAGCTCTGGGACTGCAAGACATTGACCTGAAGTCATGCGAGGTTTTGGTGCAGTGTAAAGACAAGCTCCTTCATATCATCGAACAATTCGAGTCAATTTTTTTCTCGCTATAAGATGGACTGTGGAGAGGCCAAAGAGTTTGTACATCGTATCCACCTTATTGATGATAAGCCGTTCCGTCTACCCTACAGACGTATACCACCAAGTCAGTATGAAAAACTGAGGACGACACTGAACGAAATGGAAGAGAAAGGAATTATTCAGAAGTCGACCAGCAACTATGCATCTGCACTTGTTCTCATATGGAAGCAGAATGGAGAACTCAGGGTATGTACTGATTTCAGAAGGCTTAATGCGAGAACCATAAAGTATGCCTATCCACTACCGCATCAAGCTGATGCTTTGGCCGCACTTGGGGGAAATGCCTTTTTCTCCACGATGGACCTGACGTCAGGCTACTACAATGTCCCCTTGGACCCTGATAACAAAAAGTACACGGCATTCTCATCACCCTTTGGGCTTCACGAGTACAACCAGGTCCCTCAGGGACTTTGCAACAGCCCAGCAACATTTATGAGGATGATGATGTCGATATTCGGTGATCAGAATTTCAGGAGCCTATTATGTTACCTCAACAATCGGATGGTGTTTGCCCCAACAGAGGAAGTTGCACTCCAACGCCTGCAGATGGTGTTTACTCGCTTCAAGGAACACAACCTCAAGCTTGCACCCAAAAAGTGTTTTTTCCACAGACGGACTGTGAAATTTCTTGGGCATGTCATCAGTGAGGATGGAATTCGGACTGACCCGAGAAGGTGAGAGCGATAAATGACCTACAAGTTGCTGACCTAATGGAGTCTGACGGTAAGACGCCTTTCCCTAGTAAAATCAGATCTTTTCTAGGCATCTCATCTCATCTCATTAGCCGTACCGCTTATCCTCATTAGCCCATCCCAGCCATCTCCGGGCAGTGGGCAGGGGACACCCTGAACTGGTTGCCAGCCAATCGCAGGGCACACAGGGACAGACCACTCATTCGCTCATTCACACCTAGGGACAATTTGGACCGGCCAATTCACCTGAAATGCATGTTTTTGGAACGTGGGAGGAAACCGGAGTGCCCGGAGGAAACCCACGCAAGCACGGGGAGAACATACAAACTCCGCACAGGAAGTCTGGAGCTGGATTTGAACCCACGACAGGTTCCCATAACATGAACTGTGCCGCACAAGCGCTAACCACTGCGCCTCCGTGCTGCCCCTTTTCTAGGCATGGTGATGTATTACTAATGCTTCATTGAAGCATGTTCTGCAAAGGCAAAACCTCTGTTCAGGCTCACATCTGAATCTGGTGCCCAGCATAAGCGCAAGAGAGGCCGCAAACTAGTGAGGAAAGGTCAAGTGAAGCTAACTTCAATCTTCTGCAGAAGGAAGATCAGTCAACGGCACTCCCACAGAGTCAGCTTGTTGGTCTACAAGAACACGACAACATAATAAGCAGAACCGTGTACTTTGTGCATAGACACAAGAGACCTACCAAGCGAAGAGAGCTGTCGAGTCGCCTAGTGTGATGAAACTAGTCAAGTCAAGTCAAGTCATTTTTATTTGTATAGCCCTAAATCACGAAGAGTCTCAAAGGGCTTCACAGATTGTTACACTATATTACACAAACTATTTTCAACCGACAAGAGGAGTAGGTTATTCATATGCAATGGAGTAGAAGTGAGTTTTAAGTTTAGATTTAAACATTTCCACTGAGGTTGCAGATCGAATCTCAGGGGGAAGAGCATTCCACAGCACCGGTGCCCGGATGGAGAACGCTCTCGAACCAGCAGAAGACTTTTTTGCTCTCGGGATCATCAGAAGACCAGCACTCTCAGATCGTAGGCTTCGGACCGGGACATAGTGGCAGATCAGATCTGAAAGATAAACTACTGAAGCATTGGAGTAGACTCACCATACAGATTGACATGCTCTACAAAATAAGGAAAGATCCTCGCATGGCCAAGAAGATCTTCCAGTTTGTGGTGCCTGACTCATTGAAACAGAAAGTTTTCCACAGTTTCCATGACTCAGCAGGTCACCAATGCCAGAACCGTACTTTGTCTCTGGTGAGGCAACGATTCTTCTGGAATGGCATGGAACGTGATGTTGCAAACTATGTTAAATCCTGTCAGCGTTGTATAGTAGGGAAAACACCGGAACCACACAACCGTGCACCACTCAAGAACATCGTCATCTCTGAGCCTATGGAGTTGGTCTGTATAGACGTTTGGACTGCTGAGCAAGAGAACAAGTCTGTAGATGTCCTGGTCGTAACTGATCATTTCTCCAAGATGGTGCACGCCTTCCCTTGCAGGAATCAAACTGCCAAACAAGTTGCTTGCTGTCTGTGGCAGGATTTCTTTCTTGTCTATGGTTTCCCTTGGCGTCAGTTGAGTCCAGGAGGAGTGCTCCACCTCCTCTCTGTAGGCCAGGTCGTTGTCGTCCCTGATGAGGCCCACCACTGTTGTGTCGTCCGCAAACTTCACGATGTGGTTTGTGGCTGACCTAGGGACGCAGTCGTGTGTCATCAGGGTGAACAGCAAGGGGCTCAGGACACAGCCTTGGGGGGAGCCCGTGCTGAGGGTGATGACATCGCAGATGTTCTGACCAATCTGCACTGACTGGGGTCTGTCAGTGAGGAAGTCCAGCAGCCAGTTCCGCAGGAGGGTGTTGAAACCCAGGAGTCTCATTTTGTCTACCAGGTGTTGTGGGATGATGGTGTTGAATGCTGAACTGAAGTCCAGGAACAGCATCCGCACATGGGTGTTCTTCTCCTCTAGGTGTGTCAGGCTCAGGTGAAGCGCAGAGGAGATGGCATCCCCGGTGGAGCGGTTTGTCCGGTAGGCAAACTGAAAGGGGTCGAGTGAGGAGGGGAGACTGGAGGTGATGTGCTCTTTAACCAGTCTCTCAAAGCACTTCATTATGATGGGAGTCAGTGCAACGGGCCGGTAATCGTTCAATGATAAGATCGGGGGGTTCTTTGGCACTGGGATGATGGTGGCAATCTTGAAGCATGATGGTACCGTGGCTTGGTCTAGCGAGGTGTTGAAAATGTCTGTTAGTACACAAGCCAGCTGATCGGCACACTCCCTAAGGACCCGCCCTGGAATGTGGTCCGGGCCTGGAGCCTTCCGGGTGTTGACCCTTCTCAGGGTCTTCCTCACGTCAGTTGAGTCCAGGAGGAGTGCTCTTTCGTCCTGATGTGGAACCGCTTTCGCTGCAGGGGTGCCATTTTGTGCCTCAAACCTCCCAAAGAAGTTGTTGAGGTCAATCAGAAAGTCCATGCTAGTGTCCTGCACTGGGGCTGTGGTTGGCTTGTATCTGGTGATGGCCTGAATGCCTTTCCACATATCCCTGGTGTTGGTTGTGCTGAGGAAACGGTCCTGGATTTTTTGACTGTGCGATCGCTTTGCTAGTCTGATAGCACGGTTCAGGTTAGCCCTCGCTAATCTCAGCGCCTCCTCGTCACCAGATTTAAAGGCAAGGTTCCGTGCCTTTAGCAATTTGCGTATCTCAGCAGTCATCCATGGCTTCTGATTGGCACGGGTGCAGATGGTTTTGGTATTGCTGACGTCTTCTGCGCATTTACTGATGTAGGCTGACACAGACATGGCATACTCATCTATGTTTATTTTGTTGTTGTAAGTGGCAGCCGATTTAAACATGTCCCAATCCGTGCATTCAAAGCAGTCCTGTAGTGCCTCCATTGCCCCCTCAGTCCACACCTCACCTGCTTCACTGTAGGTTTTTCTCTGGTCAGCAGGGGCTTGTATGCAGGAATTAGCATTACAGAAAGGTGATCTGATGAGCCAAGGTGGGGGCGGGGGGCTGCTCTGTATGCTCCTCTGATATTTGTGTAGGCCAAGTCTAATGTGTTCCTACCTCTTGTAGCAAAGTTGACATGCTGGTGGAAATGCGGGAGAACTGTTTTCATGTTGGCCTGGTTAAAGTCCCCCGCTGCAATAAAAATGCATTCGGTCTAAGCATGCTGCAGTTCACTCACAGTTCGGTAGAGAACGTCCATTGCCTCCTTTGTATTAGCGCTGGGGGGCACATACACGGCAGTAATGATGGTAGCACTAAACTCCCTCGGTAGGTAGAAGGGTCTGCAGATCACCGTCAAATGATCAATGTCTCGTGAGCAGTGATTATCCTAACATTTCTACACCAGTTGTTGTTGGTATATATGCATAGTCCGCCACCCCTGCTCTTACCGGTGAGCTCGCCGCTTCTATCAGCGCGGAAAGCAGTTAGCAATGCTAACAGCGTCATCCGGGATAGATGAGTTTAGCCATGTATCCGTCAGAATTATAGCGCAACAGTTCGTCATCTCGTGGTTCAATGTAAGTTCCACTTGTAAAAGGTCCAGTTTGTTGTCCAGGGAGCGAACGTTGGAGAGGAAAATGGATGGGAGAGGCGTTTTGAAGGGTTTAGCCTTCAGCCTAGTGAGGTTGTCGGGCCTCGCTTCCTCCTCCGGTCACAGCTCCTCCTCTTGCCACTTTTCTTCGCTGCTTTGTAGGCCACTGGGTCTTGTTGACGTAGCACTCCGAGGCTAAGTAAACACTCCAGAGTGGTCGTAGCAACGAGCGCTGGATTTCTGGATGTTCGCATATCCAGCAAAAACTGCGATCGTATATTAATCTGAAGTTAGAGTTGTCTTTGTTCGCCCTCAAAAACTGAGTCGAAGACTGGGGTTTTTGACCAAAATGTAGGAAACTGTAGGGAGCAGATGCAGCCGCAGCCGTACAGGGCGCCGCCATATTGCAGAATATGTGTATAGTTTTTGGTAAGTGTCCTGCAATGATGAGTCCAACAGTTCTACCTGCTGGTATGGGGTAAGGTTTGTCTTGGCTTTTGACATGTGACCGGAAGGCGGGGTTTTGTTGGCAGTCTACGGAGGGAGCTGCCGACGGTAAGACACATCTTTTGGTGATCCACAAAAAAGAGATCAAAGCGATCAGAGAAGCTAATGTTGTGACTCATTTCATCTGCAGAAACTGTAATAAAAACCTCATCAACCAGTCCAGCGTGAATGTGGATCTTTAGTGGGACAGGTAAACCGCTGTTACATATGAGTTTGGTTATATCATCTCATCTCATCTCATCAGCCGTACCGCTTATTCTTATTAGGGTTGCGGGGGGTGCTGGAGCCCATCCCAGCCATCTCCGGGCAGTGGGCAAAGGACACCCTAAACTGGTTGCCAGCCAATCGCAGGGCACACAGGGACAGACAACTCATCCGCTCATTCACACCTAGGGACAATTTGGACTGGCCAATTCACCTGAAATGCATGTTTTTGGAACATGGGAGGAAACCGGAGTGCCCGGACAAAACCCACGCAAGCACAGGGAGAACATACAAACTCCGCACAGGAAGTCTGGAGCTGGATTTGAACCCACGACAGGTTCCCATGACATGAACTGTGCCGCACAAGTGCTAACCACTGCACCGCAGTGGTGCCCTGGTTATATCATATATATTGTTAATTGAGATTTTGTTGTGAGTTGCTCGGCATGAATGAGGTTTATTATTAAAAAAAGTTCAAAAATTAAGTAGCTTGGACGTTCGCTGTAGAAGGAAAAAATACATGCAAATATAATTAAGTAGAATAATACATTTTCTTATTCAAATTATTAAATTATTTTCTGGATTAAATTATTGTTGGTAATATACTGATTAAAGGGATGACCACAAACCTGTTTTTTTTTTTTCATTTTCTTCTTTTATACTTCCTTTTTTTAACTTCTTTATACAACATAATGATTCGTAATATAATGCATCAAAGCAAGTTACCCGTTTGAGAGCCGACTCTCTTTAATGAGTTGAGCCGAATAAGACAATTCTTTAAAAAGAGACGGATTTCGTTTCACTACACAACTCAAACTCGTTTGATTTGATTGATTTGCCGTTTCGTGATAGTCGGTGTATACCGGATGTTACCCATAATTGCCAAATTTGCGTTTTTCCGTACAGATTTTCTTGTACGTCGTACACGTCTTAAAAATCATGATAAACGTACTTTGTACGGCAAAAACGTACAGGTTGACAGGTATGTTCAGAGTGTGATTACTGTACGTATGTTTTTGTATTGACGGACATTTTGTGACTTTTCGTAAATCAAAAATCAAAAATTCATTTTATTTGCATTCGATTTTCGTGTATTAACGTACGCTTTTGTGTGCCCTAATCTATACTGATATCATAGAACGCTTAGTCGACTCCGAGAAGTAGCCGCGCCCACTTTTAAAAGAATAGTGCTCCAAGAAATTGCACTATGCAGTCGCAGCACCTTTGAAGGCAATGCGGCGATGCAGAAAAGGGAAAAAAAATCAGGGAAAAGGAGGGCCTCTGGTATTACCTAACCCGAGGGAGAAAATGACCTATCAATAGACACGCTCACTAGTACATGGACGAATGGACGTCTGACGATATGGACGAATGGATATCCGACGACTCGGGCGGATGGGAGGATGACATGATTTCCTCTAGAGTGGGAATGCTTCACTTTGGTAAGGCCGAAATCATATGCGTAACCAGCTTGTTTTTGAGGGTGCTCAAGCACCTCCAATTCAACCTAAGCACCGACAAAAAGTATGGCATTTAAAAAATATATTTTTTTGGGATAGGCTTAATATATTTAAAATTGCTACAAAAAAAAGTTAAACAAAACAAGAATGTGAACAACGCAGTGTCAGAAATACTCCACTGCCTTTAAGTGGTTCAGTAGTATTTCTGCAGTAGTATTTTTGTAGAATTTTCTATAGTAAAATTTTTATCGTATATCTGTGGTAGTACCTTTTGTAGTATTACTGTAGTATTAGTGTATTTCTTGTGTGAATATTTTTAGTCTTTTTGAAGTTCTATTTTTGTGGTTAGTATAGCTGAAGTATTTTGGTGGTATTACTTGAGCTGTATTTTTGTGGTGTTTTTTGTAGTATATCTGCAGTCAGATTTTTGTGGTATTTCTGTAGTATTTTATAGTATTATTGTAGTTTTATTTTGAAGTATTTTGTCGTATCTTTACAGAACTTTGTAGTCTTTTCAGAGCATACTTTTTGTAATATATCTTGTCGTATTTTTGTAGCATAACTGTAGTTGTTTTTTGTGGTATTTCTGTCGTAACATTTATGTAGCGGTATTTTTGTATTATAGTGTCACTTCAGTGGTGTTTTTGCAGTATTTCTGTAAAGGTATTTTGAAGTATTTTTTTAGTATTATTTTAGCATTACTGTAGTTGTATTTTGGTAGTACTTCTATAGTATTTTTACCTTATCAGAATTAAGACAGAATAACATTCTCTTAGGTCCTTTTTTTTAGGCACTACATTTGATATTTATGTTTTTAGTAATAATTAAAAAAAATAAAATAAAAAATTGTAGTATTTTTGTTGCAGGCACACAAACAGACAATGGGGACAAATTTGGCACCCTGGAAATGTTTTTTTATTACTAGTACAATATTTACTCATATATATTTTCCTTACATTTTGGCCATTTTTGTTTGGCGGGCCAGATAAGGAAACCTGATGGGCCGCATGTGGCCCGCAGGCCGTAATTTTTTGTTTTTTGCAGACGTAGTGACAGCAGGAATGAGGTACTTAATTGAGGGGGCTCTGTTAATTGTGTTAAAGTGACACTTCGTAATATTTGACCACTAGATGTCGCTATATTGTGTAGTGCACAATCAAGTGTAGTGATCGATTTTTTACATAAAATCATAAAATGAAAAATATGTTGCCTGACAGTAATGTTGACGGCAGAATAAAATGTATCTATAACCTAAAACAAGTCACCATTCAGCCCATGACTTTGTGGTCCTCTTCAATAAGAAGATTCAATGCATACAGGAAAATATTTCTAAAGACAGTATTAAGACAACACATACTAAAGGGCTGAAATCTATAGATGCACGACATGGTGGCTGTCCAGGGAATTTGTCCTGATTTAGTGAACTGTCATTCGATAATCCTAAACAGGTGGTGAATACGGCCAAACCGACGACTTGCCTGTTCGACCCGCTTCCAGGTTTGCTTATTAAATGTCTTTTTGGGGTCCTTGGACCTTCATTTCTAAATATTATAAACATATCACTCTCCTCAGGTGTAGTTCCAGCGGTTTTTAAGTCCGCTGTTATCAAACCTACACTGAAACGACCCAACCTTGATCCAGAAAGCTTATGTAATTATAGACCTGTGTCAAATCTACCGTTTCTTTCTAAAGTACTTGAAAAAGTAGTGGCACAGCAGCTGAATGATTTCATATCCGAGAATAATCTTTTTGAATCAATGCAATCGGGATTCAGGGCTAACCACTCTACTGAGTCAGCTCTGATTAAGGTAACCAATGATCTCCTACTGGCAATGGACTCTGGCGCTTCATCACTTTTGCTGCACCTTAGTGCTGCTTTTGACACAGTGGACCATAATATCTTACTAGAACGGTTGGAAAAATGGATTGGTCTCTCAGGAACCGTCCTCTCATGGTTTAGATCCTACCTCTCAGATAGGATGCACTGTGTTAAATATGGCGAAATGACATCTGAGCCCTTTAGTGTTACCTGTGGTGTTCCGCAGGGTTCAGTGCTTGGCCCCCTTCTTTTCAGCATTTACATGCTTCCATTAGGTGATATTATTCGCAAGTATAATATCAGTTTCCACTGCTACGCAGATGACACTCAACTATATCTTCCGTTGGAGGAATCTGCCACACTTAATTGTGGAAATTTGGAGGCCTGCCTCACGGAGATAAAAGAGTGGATGTCACTCAATTTCTTGCGTCTTAACTCTGAAAAGACCGAAATGTTAGTTATTGGTCCATCTAAATGCCGTGACTTATTCTAAAAACTGCTGTGAACATTGACAAATGTCACATCACAGAGTGACTCAGTTAAAAATTTAGGTGTCATATTTGACCCCGATCTGTCCTTTCAAACACATGTGAAGAAAATTTCTAGAACTGCTTTCTTCCATCTTCGCAACATTGCTAAAATTCGTCCTATACTGTCGCAGTCGGATGCGGAGATCATAATTCACGCGTTTGTTACCTCCCGTCTCGATTACTGTCATGCACTACTCTCCAGTCTCCCGCAGTCCAGAATCAAGAGTCTTCAGCTGGTACAAATTGCTGCAGCGAAGCTTTTAACTAGGACAAAAAAGTCCGATCACATCACGCCGATTTTTGCTAACCTGCATTGGCTTCCTGTTAGCCTAAGATGTGATTTCAAGGTTCTCTTAATATTATACAAAATCATACATGGACTTGCTCCCTCATAACTTTCAGATCTGATTTCCCCCTATGTTCCGGTCCGAAGCCTTTGTTCTGAGAGCGCCGGTCTTCTGGTGATCCCAAAAGCCAAGAAGTGTTCCGCTGGTTCGAGAGTGTTCTCCATCCGGGCACCGGTGCTCTTGAAAGCTCTCCCCCTGAGATCCGATCTGCAACCTCAGTGAAAATGTTTAAATCTAAGCTTAAAACACACTTCTACTCTGTAGCATATGAATAACCTATACTTTTTGTGGACAATATCTCTGTATTATTTGTGATTGCAACATCCTTTACTGTCTGGTAATCCTGAAAGAGGGATGCTACATGTGCGGTCCCTTCTCAAGGTTTCTCCTTTTTCCTCATGTTGAGGTTTTTAAGTTTTGTCCTTGTAAAAATAGTCTGAAAAATAGTCTGTGTATTAACCTGTGCAGCCCTTTGAGACTCATTGTGATCAAGGGCTATACAAATAAAAATGACTTGACTTGACTTGACCATTTCACCAGATTATGGCAGTGGCCCTTTGACCACCTATCCTTTGGATTTCTGTGAGAATTTTAGCCCACCCCATTTCCGAAATGGCGACTGTAAATAAAATAAGGAAAGTTGATTGTGGAATGTAAATTCAAGTCAGGTCATGTTTATTTGTATAGCCCTTAATCACAAGAAGTCTCAAAAGGCTGCACATACTCTCACAGATTATTGCAAACCACAGATTATTATTACACCATCCCCTGATCTAAGACCGTTATAAGTGTAAGGAAAAATTCAAAACCTCAGCATGAGGAAAATTAGAAAACTTCGAGAAGTGACTGCACGTGACGTAATTCCCCTTCCTGTATGGCCAGGCTGCAATAGATGTTGCAATTCACAGACATCGTCAACGTGAAATACAGGTCATGCATAAACTATAGAATATAAGTGTGTTTTAAGCCTAGATTTAAGAAGATCCACTGAGGTTGCAGATTAAATCTCATAGGGCAGAGCATTCCACAGCACTGGGGCCCCGAATGGAGAATACTCTCACACCTGCGGATCACTCGTAGACCAGCATTTTCCCAGCAAAGGCTCCGAACAACATAGGGGGAGATTAAATCTGACAGCAAGCCCCTGCATAATTTTGTATAATACCAACAGAACCTTGAAATCACATCTTAACCTGACAAGGAGCCAATGCAGTTTAGCTAAAATCATTGTAATATGATCAAACTTTCTTTCTAAGTTAAAAGCCTCGCCGCAGCATTCTGTAGCAGCTGCAGGCTCTCGATGGTAGACTTCAGGAGACCGGAGAGTAGCAAATTACTGTAATGGAGACGGGAGGTAACAAACGCATGAATTTTAATCTCAGCATCAGACTGAGACAGCGAATTTTAGCAATGTTGCGAAGATGGAAAAAAGCTGTTTAGAAATATTCTTAATGTGTAACTGGAAGGACAGATTAGGGTCAAATGTAACACGTAGATTTTTGACTCAGTCACTCTGGGTGACATTACATTTGTCAATATTCAGAGCAGTGTTTGAGAACAAGTCACGGCATTTAGATGAACCAATAATTCAGAATTTAGTCCTTTCATGGTTGAGGTGCAAGAAGTTAAATGCCTGAATAAAGACTGCATTTCCCCACATGATAGTACAAATCATGGTAATGAACCCCAAGAGGTAACAAATACGGGTACACAATTTACACACACACCTGCGGTCATGTTTCCTTCAAGCTTCCATTTTTAGGAATGGTGAATACAGATGCAGATGGTGTCTGCTTTCATAAAAGAAAGACGTATACACGTGTTAGGAAACAAGATCCATGAAACAAAGACGCCGGAACACATAGCTCACGTGACCTTTAATCTCCTGTGTCTCCACAATATCCTAACTCTCAAATAGGACGCATTGTGTTAAATATGACCTCCGAGCCCAAATTTTTCAGATTTAATTTCCCACCATGTTCCTGCTCTGAGCCTTCCCCCGAAAAATATTGTTCTGCTAGTAATCCCAAGAGCCAAGAAGAGATCCACAGGTTTGAGAGCGTTGTCCATTCGTGCCCCGGTGCTAAGGAATGCTCTTCCCTCTGAGATTTGATCTGCAACCTCAGTGGAAGTGTTTAAATTTAGGCTTAAAACACACTTATATACAAGTGTCCCGGCTCCTAGGCTTTGTAGCGTATTAAGAACTGACCGATAACGGATAATGGATAATGAATAACGAAGATAGATCAATAACCCTTAAAAACCCCAACCCCAACCCCAGCTTATGAATGATCAATGTTTTATGTTTGTAATATTTTTATATTGCAACATCCATTGCATCCTGGTTACCCTGGAAAGGGGATTACCTCATGTGTGGTCCCTTCTCAATGTTTCTTAGTTTTGCTCATGCTGAGGTTTTTAGTTTTTTCTTGCCTTCATGTATGTTTTAGATCAGGGGATGCTATAATAATAGTCTGTGGTTTGTAGTAGTCTTTGGTGTGTGCAACCCTTTGAGACGTCTTGTGATGAAACATGACTCTTAGCTGCCAATTTGTGCTCCCCCTTCAGGAGAAGCATCACACACAGTGAGGATTTTTTGTGAGATTTTTCGGGGGGTGGAATGTTAACTTTCACTGTTGTCACAGTTACTGTCACCAAGCTTCGAACAGACCTAAATGCAGGACACAAGGAGATGGAATACATAGTATGCGAAGGGGGTTTATGTTTAAAAGCAACAAAAAACAATTTAGTGGAGAGAAGGTAGTGTGGGACCTGAACTGTTGAGAATTTGAGAGGGAGGATTACAAGGGAAACTAGAGAAGTGGTCTTGAGGTGATAAAAATCTTGAAGGGAAGATACCTTTCAAACAGGGGTCTCAATTTTAATTTACTTGGGGGCCAACAGTGCTAGGGTTTGGATAAGGTTGGGACAAATTGGGTTTTCCCCAAAAGCTCTAAAAACATCCCACTCTTCTCAAATGTATTTCAAAAGGAATTTTACACCAAGTAAGTTTTAAAAGTAAAAAAGATTAAGTATTCATATGCAAATAAATAATCATCCATCCATCCATCCATTGTCTTCCGCTTATCCGAGGTCTGGTCGCGGGGGCAGCAGCGTTAAAAGGGAAGCCCAGACGTCCCTATCCCCAGCCACCTCCTCCAGCTCATCCGACGGGACCCCGAGGCGTTACCAAGCCAGCCGAGAGACATAGTCTCTCCAACGTGTCCTGGGCCGCCCCCGGGGCCTGCTGCCGGTAGGACATGCCCGGAACACCTCCCGAGGGAGGCGTCCAGGAGGCATCCTTATTAGATGCCCGAGCCACCTCAACTGGCTCCTCTCAACGCGGAGGAGCAGTGGCTCTACACCGAGTCCCTCCCGGATGACTGAGCTTCTCACCTTATCTCTAAGGGAGAACCCAGCCACCCTGCGGAGGAAACTCATTTCGGCCACTTGTATCCGGGATCGAGTTCTTTCGGTCAGGACCCAAAGTTCATGACCATAGGTGAGGGTAGAAACGTAGATCGACCGGTAGATCGAGAGCTTTGCCTTTCGGCTCAGCTCCCTCTTCACCACGACAGACCGGTACAGGGTCCGAATGACGGCAGGCGCTGCACCGACCCGTCTGTCGATCTCCCGTTCCATCCTACCCTCACTCGTGAACAAGACCCCAAGATACTTGAACTCCTCCACTTGGGGCAAGACCATACCACCCTTTTCCAACTGAGAACCATGGCCTCGGACTTGGAGGTGCTGATCCCCATCCCGGCCGCTTCACACTCGGCTGCGAATCGCTCCAGCGAGAGCTGAATATCACGGCCTGAGGAAGCCAACAGCACCACGTCATCTGCAAAAAGCAGTAACGCAATGCTGAGGCCCCCAAACCGGACTCCATCCCCGCCAAGCCTGCGCCTAGAAATTCTGTCCATAAAAGTTATGAACAAAATCGGTGACAAAGGGCAGCCTTGGCGGAGTCCAACCCTCACCGGGAACGAATCCGACTTACTGCCGGCAATGCGGACCAGACTCTGGCACCGGGCATACAGGGACCGCAGAGCCCAGAGAAGTCTGTGCAATATCCCTTACTCCCGAAGCACCCCCCACAGGGCCTCCCGAGGAACACGGTCGAATGCCTTCTCCAAGTCCACAAAACACATGTAGACCGGACAGGCAAACTCCCATGTACCCTCAAAGACCCTGAAGAGTGTATAGAGCTGGTCCAGTGTTCCACGGCCAGGACGAAAACCACACTGTTTCTCCTGAATCCGAGATTCGACTTCCTGGCGGACCCTCCTCTCCAGTACCCCTGAATAGACCTTACCAGGGAGGCTGAGAAGTGTGATTCCCCTGTAGTTGGAACACACTCTCCGGTCCCCCTTCTTAAAGACGGGAACCACCACCCCAGTCTGCCAGTCCAGAGGCACTGTCCCCGATGTCCACGCGATGTTGCAGAGGCGCGTCAACCATGACACGCCCACAACATCCAGAGCCTTAATGAAGTCCGGGCGGATCTCATCGACCCCCGGGGCCCTGCCACCGAGGAGTTTTTTGACAACCTCGGTGACTTCAACCCCAGTGATACGAGAGCCCAACCCAGAGTCCTCAGGCTCTGCTTCCCCAGAGGAAGACGTGCCGGTGGGATTGAGGAGGTCTTCGAAGTACTCCGCCCACCTATTCACAACGTCACGGGTCGAGGTCAGCAGCGCCCCATCGGCACTATACACAGTGTCGATGGCACACCGCTTCCCCCCCTAAGACGCCGGATGGTGGAGCAGAATTTCCTCGAAGCCGTTCGGAAGTCGGCTTCCATGGCCTCGCCAAACTCCTCCCATGCCCGAGTTTTTGCCTCGGCAACCGCCAAAGCCGCATTCCGCTTGGCCAGCCAATACCTGCCAGCTGCTTCCAGAGTCCCACAGGCCAGGAAGGCCCGATAAGACTCCTTCTTCAGCTTTACGGCATCCCTCACCGCCGGTGACCACCAACGGGTCTGAGGGTTGCCGCCGCGGCAGGCACCGACCACCTTACGGCCACAGCTCCGATCAGCCGCCTCGACAATGGAGGCGCTGAACATGGTCCACTCGGACTCAATGTCCCCCGCCTCCCTCGGGACATGGGCGAAGTTCTGCCGGAGGTGTGAATTGAAACTTCTTCTGACAAGAGATTCTGCCAGCCGTTCCCAACAGACCCTCACAACACGCTTGGGTCTGCCGGGTCGGGTCGGCATCTTCCCCCACCATCGAAGCCAACTTACCACCAGGTGGTGATCAGTTGACAGCTCCGCCCGTCTCTTCACCCGAGTGTCCAGAACATGCGGCCGCAGGTCCGACGAAACGATGACAAAGTCGATCATCGAACTACGGCCTAGGCCCTAGGCCTTAGGGTGTCCTGGTGCCTAGTGCACATATGGACACCCTTATGTCTGAACATGGTGTTCATTATGAACAAACCATGACGAGCACAGAAGTCCAATAACGAAACACCACTCGGGTTCAGGTCAGGGGGGCCGTTCTTCCCAATCACGCCCCTCCAGGTCTCACTGTCATTGCCCACGTGAGCGTTGAAGTCTCCCAGCAGTACGAGGGAGTCCCCAGGGGGCGCGCTCTCAAGCACACCCTCTAAGGACTCCAAGAAGGGTGGGTACTCCGAACTGCTATTTGGTGCATAAGCACAAACAACATTCAGGACCCGTCCCCCCACCTGAAGGCGGAGGGAGGCTACTCTCTCGTCTACCGGGGTGAACCCCAACGTACAGGCGCCGAGCCGTGGATCAATTCATATGCGCCTCTCACCACGGGCAACTCCAGAGTGGAAGAGAGTCCAACCCCTCTCGAGAGGACTGGTACCAGAGCCCAAGCCGTGCGTAGAGGTGAGTCCGACTATATGTAGTCGGAATTTCTCAACCTCACGCACCAACTCGGGCTCCTTCCCTGCCAGAGAGGTAACGTTCCATGTCCCAAAAGCCAGTTTCTGTAGCCGGGGATCGTCGCGCCAAGGACCCCTCCCTTGGCTGCTACCCAGCTCCCTGCGCATCCGACCCCTTTGGCCCCTCCTACAGGTGGTGAGCCCATGGGAAGAGGGTCCCACGTCGTCCCTTCGGGCTGTGCCCGGCCGGCCCCCATGGATAAGGGTCCGGCCACCAGGCGCTCGCCAGCTGACCCCTCCTCCAGGCCTGGCTCCAGAAGGGGGCCCCAGTAACCCGCGTCCAGGCAAGGGAAATCGAGGACCAAAGTTTTGTCTCATCATAAGGGGTCTTCTGATCTGCGTTTTGTCTGGTCACTCACCTAGGACCTGTTTGCCATGGGTGACCCTACCAGGGGCTTAAAACCCCCGACAACATAGCTCCTAGGATTATTGGGACACACAAACTCCTCCACCACGATAAAGTAGCAGATCAAGAAGGAGATAAATCAATCAGTAGTAAACAAATCCAAAAATTGTGTGGGCTGCATTTACATCAAAAGGGTAGTGTGTAATATTTGACCAATAGATGACGCTGTATTGTGTAGTGCAACCAAATAGCAAAAGGAAGAATACAAACAACGAAGGCTCAAAGTGACCAAACTGCAACATTTTTCTTCTTGTTTTTTTGGGCCCAGGCTTTTGCAAAGAAAGAAAAAAATAAAAATTATTGATAAGAAGATGAAGAAGAAAGAATGGAAATCAGAAAAAAAAATAAAAAAATAAAAAAACAAGGAAAAGGAAGGCAAAAAAGTAAAAAAGCAAGGAAATAGTAAAGGAAAATGAAAAACTGACAAAAAGAGTAGAATAAAGAGAAAGGAAGAAAAGAAGCAAGAAAAAAGACCAAACATGTGGAAGAAGGTGCTCTGGTCAGTTGAGACCAAAATAGAGAAAAAAACAACAAAAAAACGATAGAATAGTGTTTTTAAAAATGCACACTCATCAGTCAAGTCAAGTCACATTTATTTGTATCGACCTTAATCACAAAAATGTCTCAAAGGATTGCACAGGATTACAATTACACCATCGCCTGATCTTAAACCAACATGCGGGCAAGGAAAAACTTAAAACCCCAGTGTGAGGAAAAAGGAAACCTTGAGAAGGAGCCTCACAAGTAGTAATCCCTCTTCCAAGACGACCAGAGTGGAATAAATCTAGCATTGAGTCCCAGCACACAAACATAGTAAACATCAATAAAAGAGAACACTAGGTAACATGTTGAAATTTGTCTGAAAGTGCATGCAAAAATTCCATGACAGCAACATAGCAGCTTCCCATCTCTGCCGGCTGGTCGATGCAGGCGTTGACATGCTTCAGGTCCGACGCTGGTCCGCTGACTCATTCTAAATCGTCCTTCTCCTTCATATCACTACCAGCCAGGCAGTTGGACAAAGACAGACCAATACAAAATATGAGGTGGGCATCAATCAAAAACTATTGAATACAAGTGTGTCTTAAGTCTAGATTTAAAAACTTCCACTGAGGTTGCAGATCTTATCTCCGGAGGCAGAGCATTACGGTTAGGGTTAGGGTTAGAGCACCGGGGCTCGGATGGAGAACGCGCTCGAGCCTGCAGACTTCTTCCTGGCCCTCGGAGTCACAAGTAGACCGGCATTTTCAGAGTGGAGGCTCCGTGCAGGAAAATAGGGGGAAAACAAATCTGAGAGATAAGAGGGTGCAAGTCCATGCAAAAATTTGTATGTGAGTAAGAGAATCTTAAAAGTCACATCTTAAGTGGACTGGGAGCCAGTGCAAGTTGGCCAATACTGGAGTAATATGCTCAAACCTTTTTGTCTTAGTCAAGAGTCTCGCTGCTGCATTCTGAACCAGCTGCAAACTTTTAATGCTAGTCATCGGTAGACCAGAAAGCAATACATTACAGTAATCAAGCCGAGAAGTAATTGTCTGTTTTGAATTCATTCTATCTACCTTGGTCATATCCCTCAAGGGGGGGGACAGACAGCAAGACACACACATACAAAAACAAAGAAAATAAAAGGGAAACCAAAAAAAAAAAAAACACACACACAAAATTTTTTGGACCATGGCCAACCCAATTGCCCAAACACCCAAACAAGTTAGGCGCCTCGGCACCCAAGTTGGTCATGCTTTCGTCCCTCCAGATGAAATGGGACACCAGAAAGCGGCCAGGTCACTCGGGTCAGGGTGACACAACACACTCTTTTGTTCAACAGCGGGCCCAACAGCTTTCACTGGTTTACCCCTGCAGCATCATACGGGTGCGCAGCCCATCCTTAAGAACGCGTCCACAATCCCACTATCCTTTCACAACACTTCTCCACTCCTTTCTATCACCAACAAGAGCTCTAGCTTCCATTATATTTAGACCTCTTTCCTGCAGTGCACTCATAACACCATCCATCCTCATCAATCGTGGCCTTCCTCTTGGTCTCCTTCCATTGACTTCTGCTCTGTAGATCCTCTTCAACATTCGCTCCTCATCCATCCTTTCCATGTGTCTAAACCAACCGAGTACTCTCTTATCAACACGCTTGCTCAGTTCCACGACTACTCCAGTTCTGTCTCTCACAATTTCATTTTTCAGTCTATCCAATCTTGTCACTCCTAACATAGTCCTCAAACACTTCATCTCAAAAACATTCAACTTCCTTCTTAAATCTGCGTTCAGGCTCCAAGTCTCTGCACCATACGACACAGTCGGCACAATCACACTCTCATACAGTCCCCTCTTAACATCCATACTCATACTCTTGTTGTTCATCACTCTCCTCAGAGTACCCAAAACCTTGCTTCCTTGATTCACTCTGTGCAATACCTCACACTCCATTCCACCAACTGCAGCCACACTACAACCCAAGTACCTAAAGCTTTCAACTTCTTCTTCTGTCCATGCAACCTGATTTCTAACGTCATGCCCACTCCATCATGTGAACACTTCATCACCTTACTCTTCCCAACATTGACACATAATTTACGCCTATCAAATACTCTTCCAAACTCCGTTACCAACCTTCTCAATGTTTCCTCAGAATCAGCCACAAGCACTGTGTCATCTGCAAATAACAACTGACTTACCTGCCACACTGTTCTATTGTTGTTTATCATGTCTACACCTCTGCCAAATACTCTTGCATTCACCTCTCTCACCACACCATCCATGTACACATTAAACTGCCATGGTGACATCACACACCCCTGTCTCACATCAGTCGACACAGGGAACCACTCACTTGTCTCACTCCCTACTCTTACACATGCTCTGCTGTTCATATAAAAACTCTTCAATGCTTCCAACAACTTTCCACCCACTCCATACATCACCATCTCTTGCCACAACGCCTCTCTATCAACCCTGTCATACGCCTTTTCCAAGTCCATGAAAGTCAAATAAACACCCTTACCTTTTGCAAAATATTTCTCACACACCTGTCGTACTGCAAACACCTGATCCACACATCCTCTTCCTTTCCTGAAACCACTCTGCTCCTCCATCACCACCTCATTCGTTCTTTCTCTCACTCTCTTAATCAAAACTCTTCCATACAGCTTAGCACAGACAACAAACTGATACCTCTCGAATTGCTATAATCATACTTATCACTTTTACCCTTATACAATGGCACCACACATGCACTACACCAATCAACAGGAACCACACCACTTAAAAAGCATACATTCAACAAGCGTACTAACCACTCAATCATAGCTGTGCCACCTTTTTTCAGGCATTCAGCAGTACAACCCAGGTGCCTTACCCCTTTCATTTCTTTCACTGCCTCTTGCACCTCCCATGTTTCCACAGGCTTCACATTTAAATCAACCCAACACGGGCATTCTCTCCATACTATCGATCGCCTCGACTCTCACTTCTCTCCCATCCTCCACATTGAGCAACTCCTCAAAATACTCTGCCCATCTCGTCCTGACTGCACTACCGCTAATCAGTAATCTACCATCCTTATCTTTCACTTTCTCTTCCTTTCCAGACTCACTGTTTCTTACTCTTTTCACTTCTTTCCAGAACACTTTTCTCCTTTCCTCAAAGTTCACTCCTATCTTTCGACACCATTCATCATTTGCTTTCCTTTTCGCTGCTTCCATTTCCGCTTTTACCAACCTTGACCAGCTCAGTAGCCTAGATGGTAAGGCGCCCGCTTTGAGACTGGGAGGTTCGGGTTCGCGCCCCGGCCGAGTCATTCCTAAGACTTAAAAAGTGGTCGGCGGCGCCCTCTCTTGGCTGCGGCTGCATCGGGTCAGATGCAATCGACATTTCGTTCTGTGTACATTGTTACACAGAATGACAATACAAGGAAATTATTATTATTATTATTATTATATTTATATTTTTCATACGCATTAACACTCTTATCTTGCAGCCACTCCTCAAAGGCAAGTCTCTTTTCTGTCACGGCCTCTGATACCTCATCATTCCACCATTCACTTCCTTTCCTAATACCTCGACCAACTTTTCTCATTCCACACACTTCTTTTACACTCCTCAACACTGCCTCTAAACCACTTCCATTCAATTTCCACACTTTCTATTTCTCTTCTACTAACCCGTTCATACTCTTCCCTTATCCTCTCTATAAACTCTCTTTCCTTTTCTGCCTTATTCAACTCTGACATTTTCACCTCTTCCCTCACACTCTTTTTATAACTAGCCCTCCACATTCAGCATTCAGGTCACCTAGTATTACCACTTTCCACCCTTCTTTCGCACTTGCCACACATTCAGACAAGTCCTTCCAGAACTCCTCTCTCTCCTCAGCGCTTCTTTCTGAACCAGGTCCATATGCACTTATAAACATCCATACTTCTACACCCTACTTCAACCTCACCCACATCAATCTGGAAGATATCTCTTTCCACTCCACCAGTGTTACCTTTGCTTTCTCACTCACAAGCACAGCCACTCCTTCTCTAGCATGTCCACCCGTAACTCCAGACCTTCTACCATACATACCTCCAAGCTGTAATTCACCCTCTCCTTTCATCTTTGTTTCACTCAAGGCTAACACATCAACCTTCCTTTTAGTCATCATCCTTCCGATCTCCTCTTTCTTCCACTCAGTCGCTTTACTTCCACATCTTCTCACATTTAATGACCCTATAACTAGGGTTTGCGAGAGCTTTCGGTCTCTCGCCCCCCTTTCTTTGCCTTGCTGTCTCTTAGGGAGTAGAGATAGAGAGGAGAGGATCCCCAGTTCCCTCGCTCCCTCCACTTTTAGTCGCCTCTTACGACACATAGCGGACCATGGTGGGAGAATTCTCTTACCTCTCACAAGGAGAGGCCCCCCCCTCACCACAGGGCATTTTGAATTCATAATCATAGTAAAAGCACATATTTCTGGTAAAAAGCACAAATTTTATTTATGTTTATATTTCTTTCATATTTTAATTTTGTCTAGTTTTGACAGAATGTATTCTTATAGAGAACAAAGTATGTTAAGTTATTTCATGTTTACATTTGTTTCCTCTGGAATGATATTACTGTCTGTTTAGAATTCATGTTTATGTTATAAAAAAATGTCAAGTTCTAGTGTATTTAATAGACATCTATCCCGTTCAGCCCACAACCAAAGGTGGTTTGAGTTTCGGCCTTCTGTGCAGATGAGTTGGACACCCCTGCATTAGAATTTATTTTTATTTTTTTTTATTCAGCCAGTATCAACCATCAACATGATATCTACCGGAAATTATTTTGTCACGCGAAGCTATCGACGTGACTCGTCGCCTTCGATCGGCACCGGGTTTTTAGACCCAACTGCTGTGTTGGGAGTCATTAGGTGACCAAACCCCCCGATTCCAACCCTTAATACCGAGCGCCAAGCAGGGAGGCAATGGGTACCAATGTTGTAAGTCTTAGGTATGACTCGGCCAAGGCTTGAACCAGCGACCAGTCTCGGAGCGGGCGCCCTACCATCTAGGCTACCGAGCTGGTGTTAGAAGGTTATGTAAACGATTTCATTGTTGATAAAGTTAATGAAAAGCTTTAGCTTCAGGCAAAATTATACTGGTCCAAATATAAACGTGATAAACCTCATCTCGTTGTCATCACCATCTTAAAAAACAAAATAGAATATCAGCATTGCTGATGCAGTGTATTGTAAGAAATGTGATTAACTTCAAATAATAACCCTAATTTGATGAGACTTGTAAGAGGTAGCATTTTCTAACGTTAGAGATGTTTAGCTTATAAGTAAATTTGATATTTTTCTTCAGCAAAGTGGCAGTATGTTGCCTCAAATACTACTTTAGAACAGATGTAAACATCGTTATTAACTTTATCCACGATGGGTTGGTTCTGTGGATGACCACATACATACATACGTTTTTTTATGCATTTTAAGACGAATACGACGTACAAGGAAATCTGTACGGAAAAACGCAAATTTGTCAATGATGGGTACCATCTGGTATACACCGACTATCACGAAACGGCAAATCAATTAAGTAAAAGGAGTTCGCTGCGGAAGCCTCTTTCTTGGTATCGTTTTTTTCTTTGCAAACGAAGGGAGCGGTTTGAAGCTAATGTGCGCATGCGTCTGTCGCCTTGGGATTTCCCATCATGCATCATTCCCCCCAAAAAATGGTGTACGATTATTTTATATTTTGTAAGGGAAAATACGACAGTTTGTACCGGCATGGAGCCGTGGAGGTTGATAGGTATGCCACATAGCGTTATCTAAAGCGGACACTTGTCTCGATTTAAATGAGGCTTTGGAAAAGGTAAAAAATGCATACCATCACCCAGCTTCTCAGGATACCTACTATCAGATTTGGATGTACCCCATGCACATTGTTTAAAGTTTAAAATGTAAGAAAACAACAACAAAGAAACGATCGAAAACTGATGATCTTCAATGCATTTCTATGGACGAGGGAACTCAGAATGTTCCAGTGTATTTGGTTTGCTAGGTGCACTGTGATTGGCTCATTGCATTTGTGGGCGGAGCTTAGCCATAGGTCAATTGACGGAGGTTGTGGGAGGAGAAGCTTGTCAATTCAGCGAGGGAATGTGTTCTAACGTTTTAGCAACATGAGGTGGGAACTTGAAGCATTTATAATAGAGGTGGCTATTTATCTAGTTAAAATTAGGAGAGGAAAAGTGAGGGAGCCCGGGAAAGGGGTAATGCTGCCATCTTTGGAGAAGAAGAGTGTGCAGGCACGTAACCATGACCGTTACGTTGAAAAGGTAACTTAGTTACATTGCTTATTACCTCTTTTTAAAAGTAACCAAATTGTTTTACTGATTTCTTTTCAAAATAACACACCTGCATCAGATCTTATCAATTCTTACATGCCAGAATTTTGTTGTGGAGGTCGTGTAACGTTCAATGTGTCCAGACACATCTGTTGGGCCAAAATCTATCTAGGACTTTCCCAGATATTTGATTGTGTTTCTTCACGATAGTCGGTGCCTGTGTGTTACATCATAAGACTCTGACAATGTTGTCTTTCTTGTAGCTCTGCCATATTGCGACCTGAAACCCCACCAGAGAAGAACGATGCCTGCCAACTTTCACAATATTGACTACTCGACCAACTTCAGCGATCAATGTTCTTACCAGCATGATGAACTCATCAAGCCCAGAAAGCTTATCAATCCTGTCATAAGTTCTCGAAGCCATCAAGAGCTCCACAGAGAACTGATGACCAGCTGTAAACGGTAACATAAAAAAACAAAACACAAAAAAATCAACTGGTGTTGGGGCGGGGGGCTGCAACCCGAAATGATTAAAGATCCAGATTGGACCAAGAAAAAAAACAAAAGCTGGAAGTCCCATATAAGCCCTCTAATGAATGCAACACATGCTGTGTGTATCTATCTATATTAGCTTTATTAGCTTACTATCAAAATAACTTTTAATGCAGCGCATCCTGTGGAGAATGTTGCTCCATGTGACTCTATTATAGGATACCTCTTCAAGTTTATCGTAACTAATATTAATGAATTACAATATGTTTATTTTTTGGGATTAAATTAAATAAATAAATCAAATTTTTGATGTCATTTTCATCTCGAGGATTCAAAAAAACAACAACAAAATTCAACGTGCATAATGTGCCCCTTATCCGGGTAACAAAAAGAGTGCTATGAAACATAGCATGCATTTATAGAAATAAAACAGCAGCCATTTGATTAGTTAGTCAGTAAAATGAGATACAGCGGCTTGCAAAACTGTTTGGCCCCCTTGAACTTTGTGACCTTTTGCCACATTTCTCACTTCAAACATAAGGATATAAAACTGTGATTTCTTGTGAAGAATTAACAACAAGTAGGACACAATCATGAAGTGGAACACACTTTATTTGATAATTTAAACTTTTTTAACAAATAAAAAAAACAAAAAGTGGGTGTGCAAAATTATTCAGCCCCATTGGGTTAGCGCCACCTTTTGCTGCGATTACAGCTGCAACTCGCTTGGGGTATGTCTCTATCAGTTTTGGACATCGAGAAACTGATATTTTTGCCCAATCCTCCTTGCAAAACAGCTTGAGCTCAGTGAGGTTGGATGAAAAGCGTTCGTGAACAGCAGTTTTCAGTTCTTTCCACCGATTCTCAATTAGATTGAGGTCTGGACTTTGACTTGGCTATTATAACACGTTGATACGTTTTATGGTGAACCATTCCATTGTAGCTTTTGCTTTATGTTTTGGATCAATGTCTATTGGAAGACAAATCTCCGTCCCAGTCTCAGGTCTTTTGCAGACTCAATCAGGTTTTCTTCCAAAATGGTCCTGTATTTGGCTCCATCAATCTCCCCATCAATTTTAACCATCTTCCCTGTGCCTGCTGAAGAAAAGCAGGCCCAAACCATGTTGCTGCCACCACCATGTTTGACTGTGAGGATGGTGTGTTGAGCGTGTTGAGCTGTGCCGCTTTTACGACCAACATACAGTGCATCCGGAAAGTATTCACAGCGCTTCACTTTTTCCACATTTTGTTATGTTACAGCCTCATTCCAAATTGTATTAATTTAATCTCTTATCTCAAAATTCTACACAAAATACTCCATTATGACAATGTGAAAACGTTTTTTTTTTTACTTTTTTTGAATTTATTAAAAATAGAAAACTAAGAAATCACATTTACATAAGTATTCACAGCCTTTGCCATGACGCTCCAAATTGAGCTCAGGTGCATCTTTTTTCCACTGATCATCCTTGAGATCTTTCTACAGCTTAATTGGAGTCCACCTGCAGTAAATTCAGTTGATTGGACATGATTTGGAAAGGCACACACCTGTCTATATAAGGTCCCACAGTTGAGTGTGCATGTCAGAGCACAAACACCAAGCATGAAGTCAAAAGAACTGTCTGTAGACCTGCGAGACAGGATTGCCTTGAGGCACAAATCTGGGGAAGGATACAGAAAAATGTCTGCTGCTTTGAGGGTCCCAATGAGCACAGTGGCCTCCATTGTTCGTAAATGGAAGACATTTGGAACCACCAGGACTCTTCCTAGAGCTGGCCAGCCTTCTAAACTGAGCGATCGGGAAGAAGGGCCTTAGTCAGGGAGGTGACCAAGAACCTGATGGTCACTCTGTCAGAGCTCCAGCGTTCCTCTGTGGGGATAGGAGAGCCTTCCAGAAGGACAACCATCTCTGCAGCAATCCACCAATCAGGCCTGTATGGTAGAGTGGCCAGACGAAAGCCACTCTTTGGTAAAAGGAACATGGAAGCCCGTCTGGAATTTGCCAAAAAGCCCCTGAATGACTCTCAGACCATGAGAAATAAAATTCTCTGGTCTGATGAGACAAAGATTGAACTCTTTGGTGTGAATGCCAGGCGCCATGTTTGGAAGAAACCAGGCACCGCTCATCACCAGGCCACCAATACCATCCCTACAGTGATGCATGGTGGTGGCAGCATCATGCTGTGCGGATGTTTTTCAGCAGCAGGAACTGGCAGACTAGTCAGGATAGAAGGAAAAATGAATGCAGCAATATATAAAGATATCCTGGATAAAAACCTGCTCCAGAGCGCTCTTGACCTCAGGCTGGGGCGAAGGTTCATTTTTCAGCAGGACAACGACCCAAAGCTGTGAATGTCCTGGAGTGGCCCAGCCAGAGTCCAGACTTGAATCTGATCGAACATCTCTGGAGAGATCTGAAAATGGCTGTGCACAAACGTCTCCCATCCAACCTGATTGAGCTTGAGACTTATTGCAAAGAAGAATGGGCAAAACTGCCTAAAGATAGGTGTGCTAAACTTGTGGGATCATATTCCAAAAGACTTGAGGCGTCATTTGCTGCCAAAGGTGGATCAACAAAGTATTAAGCAAAGGCTGTGAATACTTATGTAAATGTGATTTCTGAGTTTTCAATTTTTAATAAATTCAAAAAAAGTGAAAAAAAAAACTTTTTCACATTGTCACAATGAAGTATTTTGTGTAGAATTTTGAGATAAGAGATTAAATTAATACAATTTGGAATGAGGCTGTAACATAACAAAATGTGGAAAAAGTGAAGCGCTGTGAATACTTTCCGGATGCACTGTAACATCTTACCTTGTTGCCAAAAAGTTCGATTTTGGTCTTATCTGACCAGAGCACCTTCTTCCACATGTTTGGTGTGTCTCCCTGGTAGCTTGTGGCAAACTTTAAACAACACTTTTCATGGATATCTTTAAGAAATTGCTTCTTTCTCGCCACTCTTCCATAAAGGCCAGATTTGTGCAGTATATGAATGACAGTTGTCCTATGGACAGATTCTCCCACCTCATCTGTAGACCTCTGCAGTTCATCCAGAGTGATCATGGGCCTCCTGGCTGCATCTCTGATCTGTTTTCTCCTTGTATGAGCTGAAAGTTTAGGCCCGATCTTGGTAAATTTGCCGTGGTCTGATACCCCTTCCATTTCAATATTATTGCTTGCACAGTGCTCCTTGGGGTGTTTAAAGCTTGGGAAATCTTTTTGTATCCAAATCCAGCTTTAAGTTTCTCCACGATAGTATCACGGATCAGGCTGTTGTGTTCCTTGTTCTTCGTGATGCACCTGCACTTTAAACAGACCTCTGAGACTATCACAGTGCAGGTGCATTTAAACAGAGACTTGATTACACACAGGTATATTCCATTTATCATTGTTAATATTTATATCAACATTGAATCATTCAGAGATCCTCACTGAACTTCTGGACAGTTTGCTGCACTGAAAGTAAAGGGGCTGAATAATTTTGTACACACACCTTTTCAGTTTTTATTTGTTAAAACAGTTTAAAATATCCAATAAAGTGTGTTCCACTTCATGATTGTGTCCCACTTATTGTTGATGCTTCACAAGAATTTGCAGTTTTATATCTTGATGTTTGAAGTCTGAAATGTGGCAAAAGGTCACAAAGTTCAAGGGGGCCACTCTAAATGCAGTTTTAAGTTCTGGTCAAATGTCAAACAAGTCAGTGTGTGCTTAAAACACAGCAGCATCCTTTTCGCTCTCTTTTGATCCTAAAAGCAGCCTTCCTCAGGCCTAAGCAACCCAAAAAAATAATATCTCCAAGTGTCATTCAAAATATATACTGAAAACTCAGAAATCACTTACAAAAACAGCTACCGTATTTTCAGCACTATAAGGCGCACCTAAAAGTCTTATTTTTTTTCAAAAGCTGACCATGCGCCTTATAACACAGTGCGCCTTATATATGGCTCAATATTAAATTCGCAAGGTCTCGCAACTACGAGAAACAGCCGCCGACTCCATTTTTCGCGCTGTGCATACTGGGAAATATTAAACGATTGGTAGTTGCCGGGGCTCGTGTTGTATTTGTTTACTAAGTGGCAAAATGGCTACCCCATTAAACTGCTTAATTCATATTCAACAAGTACAGTATTTGTCTGAATCCAGGGTTATGACTGGTGAAGATGTAAAGCACAATTTACCTTAAACAAACGCAGAATTATTCAGAATGTCACGTTTGAGAGAGAGAGAGAGCGAGAGAGAGAGAGAGAGCGAGATTCTCTTTCATACGTGCATTTGTATAAGAAAATGGCTCCTGTTAAGAGACACGCGTACAACGCCGAGTTTAAACTCAAAGCGATCAGTCACGCAGCACAACACGGCAATAGAGCGGCAGCGAGAGAGTTAAACTTAAATGAATCGATGGTACGGAAGTGGAGAAAGGATGAAGATAAGCTCCGCCAAGTAAGGAAAACTCAACAAAGTTTCCGTGGCAATAAAGCAAGATGGCCAGAGTTAGAGGAGACACTTGAACAGTGGGTTGTTCAACAAAGAGCGGCAAGCAGAAGTGTCAGTACGATAACTATACGTATGAAGGCAACAGCGCTGGCACAAAAACACCGGACGTGTTGGATGGCCCATTCACTGAGATATGGTCAATTCGAACACAGCAGAAGAAGAATTCGAGGGATTCGTCGATGAGGAGCTTATAGAGTGATCTTTGTTTTTCTTTTGTGTGTTTACGTTTTACATTTTACAGTTATTATGTTATTGCTTTGCACTCGTTGTTTTTGCACATTACGAGTGTCACTTTATTGCGATTGCACTAACGTTTCATTTAAAATAACAGTATCAGACGTTTTTTTCTTTGCGTGTTGACTAAATGGACAAAAAATAAAATGATATGTCGATGTTGTTCAAAGATGTTAAAGATGTGTCACGAAAATGCTTTACCTCAGAGAAAATAATAAAACGGCTGTTTATTTATTTTGGGAGTGAATGGAGTTGTGGAAAGCTTGTTTGTTAATAAAGTTTGACCTTTTTGAATGTTTTGTTGACATTCCCTTGAGCGTGGCAACATCTAGAGGTTGCATAAAGTAACTACATTCTCTACTGTAGTCAAGTCGTCACATTTATTTACCGTAAATAGCCCTTAATCCCAAAAATGTCTCGAAGGACTGCACAGGATACAATTACAAAATTGCACAATTACCTGATCTTAAACCAGCATGCACTTATAGCGCCTTATAATGGGGTGCGTCTTATGTATGGCATAAGTTTTAAAATATATCATTCATTGAAGGTGCGCCTTATAACATGGTGCGCCATATAGTGCGGAAAATACGGTACTTTGTTACGAGTGCTTATAACAGCATTGTGCTCTTACCGGGTTAGTGTGGTTTCTGTGTATGAATTGGACACTGCTTCTTTTGAAGGGGCAGGGCTTGTGCTCTGCTTGGATCTAACGGAAAAGACCAGAGAGAGGGAAACGAGCAAAGGGGCTGATTTCCCTCGGGTTTCATAGTTACGTATTATCAACCCAAGTTGAAATGTATAATTTATTTTACACGTCTTTAAAGTATTGGAAAATGTTAGTTCGTGTCATATTTTCCCTCCTAGAGAAACCATATTAAAAGAAAAATATATTTCCCCCTCCTTCATTTTTTTCAATTTGTAAACATTTTTGGAAAAGTGCCAGTTAGTTGTATTTTTGCAGTGTTTCTGTTGCAATACTTCTCAAGTTGTATTTCTGTGGTAATATTTAAAGAGTATTTTCTATTAGAAGTGTACCCAACCCTCAGATGAGAAATTCAAACCTGTTCTAAAAGGTCCTTCTCCAAGCCCTTTTTTATTGGGTCTCCCAGGTTACCAAAAGCAGATCAGCCGTAAGGGATATGGGAATCAAAGAACAGCAACATGATTAGTCAGTGGTGAAAATAATGTAAACTGCGCATAAAGTCAAAATGATGAACAAAACTGCTTAATCACTGTCGAAACAACAAAGACTGAGCCAAAATAGCGAACAACTGTACACAATAAAGAATAACATAAAAATAATCATAAAATAATTATCAACTCTGGCATCCTCAGCAAACTTCATGGCAGGTGTCCAAATGTAAAAACAATATAAATTATTTACTTATCATTGCCCCTGTATTATACCACAGAAAATAATAAATTTAAGCAGTTTTTATTTTCTGAAAACACAATAACAAACATTTAATGATTAACTTAACCTATAATGTTTTTTAGTAGGATGGATAATATTTTATTTAATCTAATCTATACATACATAGACAGTGCTATCAAAAAACAGACATGTCTATAAATAAACTATCATCATCAGACAGCAAAGATTGGAGTGATATTCAGGAGTTTGAAGTAGCATTTTATAAAAGAGACGACCATAATATTTGTCATGTATTTGTCTGGTGTAGAACCTGGTATATAATTTCATAATACTATTACACATGTTTGCAAATATTATGTTGAACAAATGTGAGCGCTTAATAAAACTGATTTGTGTATTATCTATTTAACTTGTTGAAGTTTACATCCAAATTTTGAACATCGAGGAGAATATGTAGAAAAACTTTACATGAAGTTTGATTGAATTACGCTATGAGAGACCTGGCTAAAAGATGAGAAAACTGCAAATTTTGAACTAAATGATAATCAAATTTTTAAACAAAAAAGATGTTTAAGTCGGGAGGTGGGGTCGCCTTGTAAGTTAAAAAAAATATGGAATGTCATATTGGTCCAGGAAAAAGATAAAAGAAACCAACAGTTTTTTTTCCAAACTAAATACAATTTTGGGGGTAATTTGTAAAAAGAAATATCCCAATAATGAATTTGTCAATGTTTGACCCAAATTAGTGATTGCTCGTTTTTCACGGGGGTTACATTCGAAAATTAACCTGTGAAAGGCGAAATCTATGTAAGTAGAAACCTTTACTTGTGTTTTTACAATTATCATCCAATTAAATACTCTACAATGCATTGAATTAAAAGAAAAAAAACTTTTTACAGGCCCAAGCATTTACTGAACAAATAAAAGTAGGGTACCTGTTAACATTAATTCATTATTACTAATACCTACCCTCTAAGGTACTGTTTGTCTATCAGAATGCAGAACACATGATGATGATTCGGGAAGCAGCAAGAAGGTAAAAGATGAACCGGATTATATCATGGGATAACAGTATTTTTCAAGAACCCACTGAGGGTTGTGTGTTGAGCCAAGTGCAGAAACACTTTTGAGTATAGCAAATATTGGTCCTTTACTCGGGCAGGATTCGGCGAAGAGGAAGTTAGTTAGCAAGGCAGCAACCATGGTCCAAAATCTATGTTAAGGGGTCAATTTTCTAGTATGTGCAGACAACAAAGGTTACATATAGTTCATCAGGCGGTACTCGGGATACATAAGGGCAGGCAAGGGTTTGGTGCACTGGAATAAAAAGATGCTGCATCAAGAGTGCTTGGGATGTGAAATAGAAGACAACAAAAGCACAGAGACATGGAGACAACTGTTTAAATAGTGACATGGGAGGGTCAGGATAGGTAGGGGAGAGAGTGAGAGAAGGAGAAAGCCACATTTTTTGAAGAACACGTTACTGCAAAATTTTTTGATTTTTTTTTTAGTTTATTTTTAGTTTTCAGTTTATGTTTGTGCTTGCGTAGCAGCGTCGGTGGTGTGCGTCTGGAGACCAAAAAGACAGAACTTGAGCGTGTTCTGGAAAGTCGGCGGCGTAATCAGCTAACTAAAGAACGGAAACAAGAGGAGGAAGCACGCAGGAAGATTTCGCCGCTTGAAGTGGAGCTAAGGAAGAGGCACCAAGCTCTGGATGAGGTAGTTAAGACACAATAAAGAAAAACAAGTACAAAAATACCCACTCTATGTGTGGTCTCTTTTAGGGCCCGGTCACACAGCCGTTTACGTCTGTATCGCGGCTGAATCACGGCCAAAAATTTCTGCCCGTGAAGTAGACGCTGTTGCCCGCGGTGGAAAATGCGCAAAATTGGCCAACCCGCTGTTCATCCGTGGTATGCCCGCGAAACAGACGCCGGCGGCTGTTCCGCTTCCTCATCGCGTCAGTTTCATGTCCTTTCCGCGTGTGGACCACGGGTATAAAAGCTGCCGAGCCGGGCTGTAGAAATCATAACCGCTCAAGACACAGTCCCGTGAAGATCAAGATTTCAAGCTATGGCACCGAAGAAGAAGCCAATATGTTATTATTGTAATAGTTTGTTTTTTTTATTTTATTATCTTGTTATGAAATGAAAAGAAATGTCAAGAAATAAAAATGGATTAAGACGAGGTCACTACGGTGACGGGGATCCATGTTCACCCCTTGACTTCTCGAGCACAACTGACGTGTGCTCGGCAAATCGCGCTGAATATACGCGGAGAAAGGCGTTTCACCATCACACGCGTTACACACGCTAATTCACGTGATTCAGCCGCGATACAGACGCAGAACAAACGTGCTATGACCGTGCTCCACCCGCGATTACCCGCTAAAATTCCGCGTCCTACCCGCGTGTAACCGTGCCCTGGCCGCGGTCGTAGCACATCGTTCCGCGTCTGTACCGCGTCATATCCGCGTGTGTACCACGTGTGCCGCCCGCGGTTACCCATGGTCTAAAGTTTTGAGCAGCGCAAAACTTTTTTGCGCGGCCAGCCGCGTGTGAATTTCTTACCGCGTGTAAACGGCTGTATCTCGTCTGTATCGCGATCTCAACGCGAGCAACAGCGTCTGCTTCACGGGCAAAAATTTCTGGTCGTGATTCAGCCGCGATACAGACGCAAACGGCTGTGTGACCGGGCCCTTAGATCTGTGTTTTTTAACCTTTTTGAGCCAATGTGTAAAAATGAATGTCTGGCACCAGTTCCATGTTTTTACATTTTTTTTAAAAGTGAAATCATGTTGCCTAAACCGGTGTTTTACAACCATTTCTAAGCCAAGGATCATTTCTTTTATTGAAAATTTTCCACGAACCACCACCAGTCGGCACCATTGCATCTCTAGTAAAATTAAATTAAAATGAAAGATACAGTAAAGAAAATAAGTATTTGAACACCCTAATATTTTGCTTTTTCTCCCACTTAGAAATCAAGGAGGGGTCTGAAATTTTCATTGAAGGTGCATGTCCACTGTGAGGGGGATAAACTTAAAAGAAAATTCCAGAAATCACAATGTGTGATTTGTTTAACGATTTACTTGTGTGATATAGATGCAAATAAGTATTTGAACACCTGAAAAAATTAATGATATTTGGTATATTTGGTACAGTAGCCTTTGTTTGCTATTTCAGAGGTCAAACGTTTCCTGTAGTTTTTCACCAGGTTTGCACACACTGCAGGAGGGATCTTGGCCCATTCCTTCACACAGATCTTCTGTAGATCAGTCAGGTTTCTGGGCTGTCGCTGAATAACACGTGGTTTGAGCTCCTTTCAGAGATGTTTGATCGGGTTCAGGTCTGGAGAATGGCTGGGCCATGCTAGAACTTTGATATGCTTCTGACGGAACTACTCCTTGGTTTTCCTGGCTGTGTGCTTCAGGTTGTTGTCATGTTGAAAGACCCAGCCACGTCCCATCTTCAATGCTCTGACAGAGGGAAGGAGGTTGACACTGCCCCAGTCATCCTCTCTCTAATGCTTCTTGGTAGGGATGGTGTTCTTCAGATTGTACTCTTCATTCTTCTTCCTCCAAATACTCTTCGTGGAATCATGACCAAAAAGTTTTATTTTGGTCTCATCCGACCACAAAACTTTCTCCCATGACTCCTCTGTATCATCCAAATGGTCATATGCAAACTTAAGACGGGCCTTGACATGTGCTGGTCTAAGCAGGGGAACCTTTCGTGCCATGCATGATTTCAAAACATGACGTCTTAGTGTATCACCTACAGAAACCTTGGAAACGGTGGTCCCAGCTCTTTTTAGGTCATTGACCAACTCCTGTAGTTCAGGGCTGATTCCTCACATTTCTCAGAATCATTGAGACCCCACGAGCTGATATCTTGCATAGGGCTGCACTCCGATTGAGATTGACCGTCATGTTTGACTTCTTCCATTTTCTAATGATTGCTCAAACAGTGGACATTTTTTCACCAAGCTGCTTGGAAATTGCTCCGTAACCCTCTCCAGCCTGGTGTACCATTTTGTCTTTAGAGAGCTCTTTGGACTTCGCCATGTTACAAGTTAAAGTCTTACTGATTGTATGGGGTGGACAGGTGTCTTTATGCAGCCAACAGATGCACCTGATTCAGTATGATAAATCATGCATTGTGATTTCTGGATTTTTCTTTTTCGTTTATCCCTCACACAGTGGACATGCACCTATGATGAAAATTTCAGACCACCCCATGATTTCTAAGTGGAAGAAATAGCAAAATAGCATGGTGTTCAAATTCTTCACTGTACCTTTTAGGGGTGATTCTAGGTTCAAAGCTTTGGGGGTGCTGAGTACCCAGAGTTTCAGGCTTATAAAAAAAATAATTTAACTTAAAGTGATCTGGGATCATTCATGTGATGTTCAGGACTGTGAACATCACATTAGACTTTGTGGTTAGCAGAAACACTTACTATGCCCAGTTTTTTACTCATTTATTTGTAACAGAGTACACACAAACATACACGTACACAACACTTTATAATTCCACCCTACACTTTACGGATTAAGCTGTGTCGCCTGACCTTGTGGTCTGCAAACGTGTTAATAAGTTTTTGGTGTTGCACTTGGTCAAGCACATATTTTTGAATTTCCATCACAGAGCTGGTTTGAACTATGTTCAGTCAAAGCCAGGTAGGGTGCCGGCGTAATGCGCTGAAAATCTTTTTGTAGCTACAGCTGCTTATTGGAATTGTTAGGCGAATCTGTAAAACTCTCTTCAGAGTGGGAAACATTTCAATCTCCAGGAGATTGTACACACCAATAGTGTGTGTTCAATGGCAGCAGACTCCTTCTTGCTTTTATTGAGTTTTTTTTGCCACCACTACTTCTGCTGACTTAAATTCAATGCCATAATGCACTGCCAGTGTTGACAACTGAGACACAAACACAAAATTTTCAGGAGTAGGACACATGAAGCGGTGCTAGGAATCGGATAGCCAAAACCAGAGGTAAATCAGGTTATTTTTTTACTTAATAATGTTGTTGCAATTTTTGACTTTCCAAATTATTAGATCTCTTTCAAATTTTAGTTTATTATTAAAAACTAACAAAAATAATTCTTAAAATAATAATAAATGATCTGCCAGACATTCAGTGGTCAAAAAATACACACTGCCAAGTATCATACGGGCCGCCTGGATTTTTTTTTTTTTTATTTTGGCCACAAAAAGAGTCAGAAATCATGTTATGAGTGATTACTCTTGGCCCTTTTTTTCAGAACAACTCAAACTTTCAATATCTACCATATCTATGTGTTAAGAAAATGTCATAACAGTTCAAAAGAAGAAACAAAGCAAAAAACGGACTTGGATTTTTCAGGATTATAATGAAGTAGCGACTGGAACTGGTCATGAGCACATTGTAACACATCATAAACTGGATATATGAACAGATATGATATACAAAAAAAGTTTAGTCTTGCTCTCAGTTGTCCATATATTGTGAACTATTTTTCACCATGGCTAGGTGTTTGATGGGACAGAAGCAATTCCTGGAGACAGACCCACATTTTACATGACCCATCAGTACCCCAATTAATTGCTCCTTAGCTAATCAAAAGTAATAAAGAAATATTCATAAGATTCAAAAAAATGTTTTGTTGGCTTTAGATAAGCAAAAATGATTAACAAAATGCATTAATTATGTCTCTACTGTGTCATTTCTTACCCGTGATTGTTCTGTTGCCACACGTGAATCCCTTTGAGATACCATTGAAGAAAGTTGCTTCCACCTTGTGGGTGTTTTGCAGAACAACTTTGATTTATTAAGATTTTTTTAACAATAGCAGAGTTACGGTAATTTGAATAGCACCGGCACCCCGATGGTAATAAGAGGGTAATGACATTACTTTATTATTGTTTTATGTCATTTCAGATGGACTTGGAGCAGCAAAAGGATGAGGAAAACCATCTGACAGCTCCTGAGTTTGTCAAAGTTAAAGAAAACCTGAGAAGGACTTCTTGTGCTGGCAAAGAGGAGAAGCAAATGTAATGTCGGGCCACCTTCGCCAAACCAACACACTAATGTACAAGCACACAAACTTGAGATGGATGACAAAAAATAAGGGGAAAAAGACCTGTTCTTTCCTGCGATCCCCAAGAGAATACATGGTCTAGAAATTGTCTGGATGGATGTAAGACGCGCGCTTGTGGCTCTTGCCTTCTCACAGGGCCAAATGACCAGTGACAAGCCATGAATTTTACCCCTAGGCCTTCAGCTCCAGTCCGAATTAGTGATGTGTCGTTTGCGAATGAACCGGCTCTATGAGCCAGCTCTTGGAATTCAAATTTCCTATTTCATCTGTGAGGAGTCCAAAGGAGAGGTGAATTTGGCTAACTTCCGCCGCGCGCCCTGTTCTCTGGGTCAGACGTCACCGGATGCCGCAGAGCACAGTCTGCGCGAGAAAGGGGTGGATCCAAAGGCCTCTGTGTCATGTTGATGCGCGACACGTATTGCCTGTCTTTTATAACAGAGTTAAACAAGACTGTATAGACAAAGACAAAGAAGAACAATGATGGACGGATAATAAGATAGAAGCTCAGCCCGACCAACTTAGCAACCCAGCCCCAAATTCGGAACAAGTCAGGCTTGGGCTCGGGCTTACGATCTTATCTCTAGGCTGAAAATGGTGGACAAAATCTTTTACGGCTTGCGAAAGGCTTGCTTGCTTAGGAGTCGTGCAACCTTTTGCTTTCAATTCAACACAATATACTTCCTTGTACAGATTGTTCCCTTGATGTTTAACAACTGTTGTGGCTACCACTTTGGTGGATTGCTGCCTCATAGCTAATTATAATTTGTGAATCCGGTGATGTTGCTCAAGCCCCACGAGAAGACTCTCAGATGCCAGCTCGGTATCTGATTGGCTAAACTTAGTTTTCTCGAATACTAATGTTACAGGACACAACCCTTCAGGATTATTTTGAAAGCCTCTGGGTGAATAACTCTGCCGAGCAACACGTAATGGCTGAAGTGTGATTAAATAAATGCTTGAATATTAAAGCACACATCTGGAAGCAGCACAACCAGCGGAGAAGCCACGAAAGAAAGGTGACAGACCAATTTGGAATTATTATTAAGTATTGATGGACAAAATTTAATTAAAACCACATACAGACACTCCCCTACTTCCGACCTTTCGACTTAAGTAGAACGGTAGATATTAACATTTTTTTCGGGATGTTGAAAAATATCCAAACATTGCTGTGAGTTAGATTTCGTATTGTGTGCACCTTTTTCCGAGTACAGGACATTACTTTAGTGCTTTTGTCCGCTGCTACCGGCCTGTGGCGCTGTCAGAGGTCAGCCAGAATCCACCCGGAAGTAAAAAAAATACCCACTTGGTCTTTCTAGTTCGTATGTAAACATACAGTGCTATGTGTACTGAATCTCCAGTGCACTCAGAACCTTGACGTTTTTATTGTTTAATATCTCGTGCATCCATTCAACATGGTTGGTCTAAAGTGTAAAGGAGAGAGGAGACGTTTATTTTGAGATGAAAGTGGAATAAGAAAGCTTGATGTCGTTGAGAAAATGATCGGAACGCTTTTTTTCGGGCACTTTTTACCACGGAGGACGACCTTTTGAAGCGCATCTTCCAAAAGTAAGGTACACTTAACCTAATTCATGTTTATAGAGCCTATTATTTTATGAAATTTTTATTTTTAGTACAAAACCACAAAAGTAACTTATACAAGCCTTAAACATACTTACCGTAAATTCCGGACTACAGAGCGCACCTGATTATAAGCCGCACCCACCACATTTTAAGAGGATAACCGCTTTTGTACTTACACAAGCCGCACCATTATATAAGCCGCATACGCCCACATTAAACCATGTAACACAATCACAAAATCAACCCAAACCCTGAGTCCTGTGATTTTAACTGAACACAAAATATTCAGTTCAACAACCACAGCCGGCTAAATAACGGAAAATGATACCGGTACTTAACATTTGATGCAGGCCTGCAGAGTCCGAGTCCCGTAGTAAAGTAATCCAAGGAAAAAAAGTGTATATTTCCAAAGGTAAGGGTGGGAAAAATATATATCCACTATTGTCTGCCGTGTCCACAAACACTCACCTTTACCGTTCTCCACTTCCCGTCATCCCCCGCGTCTGTTACGCCCCTTCTTTTTAATTGGTCAGTGCAAGACTTATCAGAATAAGTGTCCAAAATAAATACATTACAAAAATATACAGTTGCAAATACATATTATACATGGTTACACATATTTACAAAGAAAGACGGTACACCGAGAGAGTTTTCAAAGCTTTAATAATAATATTGTAAGTTTCATCCCAAACCGTGCCTGTGACTTGTAGCAGAACGCAACTAACAACACGCTCGCAATACAGTTAGGAAGTCTGTTAAAAAAAACATACCGTACATGTAGAAATCACGGTAAACCGTTCTCATCTTTCTCCTCCCTATAACTGACGTCATCAAAGTTGTCTTCCTCCAGTATGGAAAAGAGACTTTGTCATATAGACAACGTCCCACGCTCCTTTATTCTAAAACACGCTAGCAACACGCTCGCAAGGTACAGTTGGCGTGCAGTAGCTGTTTCCTTCTTTATCGGACTGCTCGATTGCTTTTAGCTTGTAAGCTGCGTCATGTGCCTTAAACTTGAGCGCCGCTGGCGGCTGTTAGAAAAAGTACATCACTGAATAAGCCGCAGAGTTGAACGTTTGGGAAAAAAGTAGCGGCTTATAGTCCGGAATTTACGGTATATAAACCACAAACATACAAAATATAGCACTTAAGCAACTTAGGAACAAATTCAACTTACGAACGTTTGTCCGGTACCTATATCGTTCGTAAGTCGGGCAGTGTCTGTAATTCAGTCATATTTTAGGCCAGCAAAGAAGGTCTTGCAGGTCCTCACGACCAACCGTTGCAAATATCCACTGACAGTGAGCAGGAAACCAGCATAATTTAATGGAAGACATGTAGGTTTGGCCAAAAACGAGACTTATAAAAGGAAAAAAACACATTCATGCATGACATCAACAGACTGGTTGTCATGGATAAAAAAGATGGATAGCCCCTCAGTGGCAGGGCGGATAAGCAACCGGTAGGACTGGTAGCCGATTCTGTCAGAAATTTTGATGTTTTGATGTGTTTCTCTTTAGACAATTTTGATTGTAAAAAATATCTGAAATGACAACAAACCACCAGACACAAAACACGATATTATTGACACATTCTTGAGTTGAATCTATCGTTACAACCCTCCATAATTTTTGATGGACTTTAGTTTTAATAGATGATTAAAGAATTATCAATTCATTATGATGATTAAATTTTTAAAGTGTTCGCTAAATATTTTGAATCTGTCATATCGTCTATATTAAGGGTCTCAAATTTGCGACACATGGTCTAATTGCGGCCCCCGGGTTTATATTTTGAGGCCCCTGCTTTGACATGAAAGTTGAAAGGACATTGTGTATTATTTGACCACCAAGTGTCGCTGTATTGTTTGGTGCATTAGAAAACGAGTGTTTCAAAGCCGCATGTTCTAATCAACTTTAAGGATTCCGACCAAGTGTTTTGAAGAAGAAAAAAGGGCTGAAAAGAGCAGTTCAGTTGAAGAAAAAATACAAAATAAAAAACAATATTTTGGGCTTGTGAACAGGACACAGTCCTTCCTAAACAAGCATCGAAATATGGCTTACCACACTTTTTATTGGAAAGGGGCGTGGATTGACAAAAATTAAACTTAGCTGGAAAATGAAACTTAACAGTCCAACTAAGGGAGAGAAAAAAGAAATAAAATAAAGAGGGAGAGAAAAAGATTGAGGGTGGGACAAAGAAAGAGAGAAAGGGAGAAAAAGAGAGAATGTGAGAAACAAAAGAGATAAAAAGTGAAATAATAAGAGTGGGGGAAAGAAAGAGAAAGAAAGAAACACAAAGGGAAATAGAAAGAGAGAGAGGAGAGAAGAGAAGGGGAGAAAGAGAGAAGTGGAAAAAGAGAAGGGGAAAGCAAGAGAGGCAAAGAGAAAAGGAAGAGAGCAAAAGAAGGTAAAAAGACACAGAGTGAGGAAGAGACAGGGGAAGAAAGAAAGAAAAAGAGACAGAGAGAGTGAATGAGAGAGAGTGAGAGAAAAAGGTATGAAGAGTGAGAGAGAGAAAGAGACAGAAATACAAGTACAGGATTTGTGAGAGGCACCTGGCTTTGGCAACATCATGTGGACAATTTCAACCTGCTGCTCGTTTTTCTCTTGTGCTTCCCTAACCTTAACATTGATAATTATTTGATTATGTAGATGATAAACATTAATATACTGGTAAACAGCTAAAAAAACTAAATATATTAAATTTACTTTCCTTTTTAGCAGTGCTTCAATGGCACCCATATCTCACAATAATTTCCTTCTTCGACTCAATTGTTGTGTCACTTTTTTCTACTTTTCCTCCCCCTATCACTAACTTTCTTGGGACCCATTGTTATGCACAAGAAAAGGATCTCAGCTGTGGCACTCATTCTTAAAGCAATAGGATCATCTAGTAGGAGTTAACTATAATTATATTGAGATTACACTTGGGGTGGGCGATACTGGGAATTTAAGTACCGATCCTATCTATGTAAATCGTTGTAGATCGATTGTTACCGATCCGATGCTTGGAAATGTCATGATCATTGAATAATTGAACCCTTTCCTCTTGAATTAGATTATATTTAAAATGGACAAAGCATACAAGTTTAAGCACTAAAATGTTTTTGTTTTCATTAAATAACTACAATTTACTGTTAACTTTAACAGTATAAAAGAATAAATATAAATATTTATATTACAAACGTGTCAAAACAAAACCAAGCAAGTCAAATAAAAAAGCAGCAATGTAATGAAAATATGAAAATAAATATAACAATGTCAACTATACCAGCTATACCTTCCTTTGCACAATATTGTGAGAATTCGGTAAGTACAAATAGTGTAAAGTTGTAAACATCCATCCATCCATTGTCTGCACCACTTATACTCAGTAGGGTTGCGGGGGTGCTGGAGCCCATCCCAGCTATCTTCGGGCAGTGGGCAGGGGAAACTCTGAACTGGTTGCCAACCAGTCGCAGGGCACACAGGGACAGAGAATTTTCTCGCTCATTCACCCCTAGGGACAAATTGTACCGGCCAATTAACCTGACATGCATTTTTTTGGAATGTGTGAGGAAACCGGAGTGCCCAGAGGAAACCCACGCAAGAACAGGGAGAACATGCAATTCCACACAGGAGGTTCGATCTCATGACCTCAGAACTGTGTCGCACACGCGTCACCACTGCGCTGCCGTGCTGCCCGAGTTGTAAACAATACAAACTAAAAAAACTAACAGTATAAGAAATACAAATCTACTACAACTGTTACAGAACAAAACTCAAGAGAGTCAACCAAAATATCGGCTATTTTTTTTTTGCTTTATATATATATTTTTCTTTTAACATTCTTTTTTCCTTTCCCGTTTTCTTTTTTTTTGTCTTTCCTTTGTTGCAGACTGCACTCACCGCTACATCCATTTTTCTTCTGTCTTTTTTTTGGGTCACGGGGTGGTCAAAAAAAAAAAAAAAAAACAGGAAAGGAAAAAAGAGTGATAAAAGAAAAAAATATATATATAAAACAAGAAAAAAGAAGTAAATAGCTGGGGGGAAAAGACACAAAAAAATAGAAGGAAAATGGAGAAAAGGGAGAGGAAAAGCTGTCATGGTCGCCTTGGCGACCAGTCTGCCCCGCCCCCTGGGCACCAGCTGAAGCAGTTCAACTAATCGCATGTCTGCTATTTAAGGCTGGATTGTGGGCTTTGCGGGGGCTGGCTCATTATATACACATTCCCCGGTCTGTTATGCCTTGTCCTGTTTTAGTTTTAAACATTGTCCGTTCTGTTATGTCTTGTCCTGTTTAGTTGCGTTGGAAGAAACAACTGTTTGTTTTGTCATGTCCCAGAGTTTTGGACAACTTTTATTTTGGTGAATAAAAGTTTTGGATCGTTACGCAATTGAGTTCTCCCTTCCTGCCTCCGTTCCAGTCTGGTCACCCCTTCCACTCCACCACGCCTCGTGACAGCCCCCTTCCACTCCACCTCGTGACAGAATGAGCCAGCCAACATTTGAACTCAGCAAACGATCCCTGCGCGATTTGGGGAGAGCTGGAGGACGCCGTTTGGCAAGCACCCATTGAGGTATCCTTCCCTACCCGTTCGAACCACGGCCCCGCCCGTCGTGGCCTATGCTGTGCCTCGAATGGGGTCCCGGGAGGATTTGACACCTGCCAGTCCGACTCCCCGTCCTGCCAGTCCGACTCCCCGTCCTGCCAGTCCGGCTCCCCGTCCTGCCAGTCCAGCTCCCCGTCCTGCCAGTCCGGCTCCCCGTCCTGCCAGTCCGACTCCCTGTCCTGCCAGTCCGACTCCCCGTCCTGCCAGTCCGACTCCGTCGCCTGCCAGTCCGACTCCGCCGCCTGCCAGTCCGACTGCGACTCCGCCGCCTGCCAGTCCGACTCCGCCGCCTGCCAGTCCGACTCCGCCGCCTGCCAGTCCGACTCCGACTCTGCCGCCTGCCAGTCTGTTAGGGATAATATTTTCGTAATAGGTTAAAACTGAAGTGATCAGTAAGAGAGGCAAATGTAGTTTTAGAATTTATTCACTGCGCAGTGGGTAGACTAATACAAAAGTCTCACAAGTTTCCCGCGCTGCAGCCGGGTTTTGTTCAAAAGCGTGCACATGCGCAGAAAGTATCAATGACGTCACACATACGTCTACGGTTCAAAGTTCGCACATGCGTAGGAATAACCAAGGACGTCATATATATCTTTCAGTTCAAAAATAGTACAAAATGAGTTGTAATTTAAGTCAAGCTCATCAGGATTATTTGTAACATAGAAGACAGAGAAATACACAATTAACTAAATATGATCAGCTTTTACATTTCCCCCCTGTTGTGGATTTCGAAGGACATCAGTGATAATACCAGAGGTTTTCAAGTTAACACATCATTAAGAAATACAACAGGTTGGTAGTTTCGTGGAGGGGCGAAAAACCTTCGTAAAGGAAAAAATTCCCCTCCTCCCACCTCATTTCCATGAGGTCGAGAGTGTTTCTTATGCTAGAAAACGTAGTAGTAATGTGCGATAGTTAAAAACACAAAACAAAGAACCCTGCCTGTGCGTTGGTTTCCACAGGGCCTGGATGACTTGGTGAACGGGACTCGATTAGCTTACCCGCTCAGATCTTCGCGTGTGCAATAGGGAGATTTCCCTTTATTGGTAGGGATAAGTCCTTTTAGACAATGCTGTCTAAGTCCATTTAAATTTGGTGTATGGGAACTGATACCAATGTAACAACGCAGTCCGCAAAGTCCAAAGTTTTCAACATAACAATCTTATTTTGGTACTTTTACGACCACCATTTCTCTAGATATTGTAGAGTCCAATGCCTATTCTTTTGGAAGAATAGATCAGGGCACTATTGGCGGCTTTGATGCAGTTTTTCATGAGCATGGCCACCGTAAGGATCCCCACACCTCCTGGCGTGATGATGTGTTGCTTGTAGATGAGATGACACCATCCAGTTGTCCACATTGGACTGCTCCTCTTTTCGGATCTGGCAAGTTAGCTTCTTCCCTGGGATGACAGCCTCCTGCCTCGTGGCGGACGTGTGTAGGGGACACAGCTGATGGCACGAGTGCTGGCACACTCCCCAGAGTCCTGACCACTGCCCTTGTTAGGTTTGAAACTCCCTGGGCTGACAGAACTCCGTCATCTGTTCAGCAGGGGTCACCATCTCCTGTATGGATGAGAGAAGCATAATGAATATCATAGAACTGGATATTCAGGGAAAGCTGTAGTTGGGGAAAAAAAAGGATAGTCAGGACTTAATTTTTTTTTTTAATGGTTTATGTTACCCATAATTTACTCTCCCCCCCTGTTGAGACTTTCGTGGCTCCAAACAAATAAAAAAACAAATTTATTTATAGATTCGTATATTTTCTTAAGTTGTCTTTATATTTATTATAAGTGGAAATCAAAATCCCCACTATAAGATGCCCTATCCATTTTGAGCATTTTATCCCAAAATTCCAACTCGAAGATAAACAATTTATTTTTTAAATTGTCAGTTCTAAATTTCAAATTTTGCTTTTTCACTAAATCCAGTCACTGAATCAGTTTAACCATTATCCTTGTCAGAATCATTTACCCTGATTTGAGTGATTGAGTGTTTTCTCTTTTGTAGATTGATCATATTCGAGAAAAAAAATTGTATGCATTTTTTATTTGCATTTTCTTTTGATTTCAATGTGTTATCTTGCTGTTGGCCATTCGCCTCGAGGCAGATGACCAGGGTAGATTGTTAAATTATCAATTTAGCCCAAGAAAACACGTTTTTATTGTCATGATTCACTCTTTGTTTTGCCTTTTGTAAAAATCATAACCTATGTATTATCTTTTCAGTAAGTAAATTTGTGCAAATTAACAGTATTTTGCAAAGAAAGCAGGTAATTCACGCTCAAAGTGAATGATTTTGCCAAAAATGAAAAATACCATCCAAAAATGTTCTCAATGTGGGCGATTTTCTAATGGTGAATGGTTATTTTAATTGATTTTTGTTAATCAATTTGACAAAAATTGTAAATTTTGTTATATTACAACATTTCTTTTGTGTAATATTTTTCTATTCGTCCAAATTTCGTAATTTGAATCTCAAAAAGTTTTATGGAGAGCTTATTCAGAAGACAATTTTTCATCAATTGCGGAAAAACTAGGTTTTAACTTATATTTTACTGAATGTCTCAAAATTTCCCCCCTGAGTTAAAACCTAAGTTCACTATCTATGAATAGGAGTGAAATCAGACACATTTATAAATTTGCAAGATGAATTTATCAATCTTCCTCAAATACATTTACACTTTGTATTAACAAGACTCTATATAACTTCAAGCAGACGTATTCTTGAATGTTGTTGTCTTTCAGTCTTTTGATTTGCTTATTCCACATTACATTCACCATTTGAATGTTGCTTTTGGCCCATCAAAAATAGTTTTTCAAAAATGTGTCCATGTCAAACACAAAATGACTTTATTGACTTTTTTGTCAATTCCACTGGCAACGACTGCAGGAATCTCCTGTTAGCTGTCTGAAAAGCAGCTAGGATGTGCCCCCATCACTTCCTTGATCTCGTTGTTGATGAGCGTAGCTGGGATGTGCTCCATATCACTCCCTTGGCCTCGCTGTTGATAAGCGGCGCAGATAATGGATGAATGATGTCTTTGGCTCTTTCAGCAAATGATTTTTGTCCATGATTTCTTTTTGACAGATTGGTATGTCCTTTGAAGAGTGCACGGACTTTCAAAAAGAAGTCTTTTTGTGGAATTCACTGGCACTTAAGAGTCTCGTTAATTCCATTGTGCTTATGTAGTGGGATTTTTTTTTTTGTAAATTGGCCGGATTATTCAATGTCTTAAATTTTTCTCTAAATTTAAGTACTAGTAGACATTATCTTAGTTTAATCAATTTCTATCCATTTATTTCCCATGCAATTATTCTTAAATTAGCCCGATATGTCTCGAAATCAACTAATCCGTTACTTTTATTTCCTATGACCCTCTTCAAGATTGATCAGTTTCTTATTGTCTTCTAAAAATGCTCTTCCATAGAAACCGTTTCCTTTTAACTTAACCAAACCATAAGTCAGTATTTATTACACATTTGTTTATCACTTGTCAATCGTAACACTCAATCTAAAAAAAATTCAGTGTGTAATCAATTGTCCTCCCAATTGTCCTTTGGGCTAAATTTGTCAAAATTCCAAACCCTCACACTATCTAAACATCAAAAATCTCAAAAGATCTAAAAAAAAATTCTCAAAAAATGCCAAATCGAACTTAATGTCATAACTTTTCTAATTGTATTTTGTTCTCTCTGTAATCATAATCAATCTTTTATTGATTCACTATAGAGCAATACATACTTGTCACTTATGAATTATCTTGTTGAGTTGTATTTATTTTATTTTCATAATCTTTATTCTGCACAACAATCTTTGTTTCTACGCATTAGTCTTTGTTCTAAGCAGCCTTTCGAGATCCCTTGTGATTAAGGCTATACAAATTAACATGATCTGGTCAGACTATTAATACTTGTTTCTTTTTTTTTCCTGTTTAAAAGGAAAAAATTCATTCAGTGACTGAAATAGCTTCAGCTACGTTATTAATGATTTCTAGTCTCGAATTCTTCTTTTCTGTGTTAATTTGTCGTCATTTTCAAACTTCCTTCAGAATTTTGATTATTTGAAATGGTTCCTGCATTATTTTATTGAGAGTAATCTACTATTGAATAGGAGAACAACTAAGGAAATAATCTTTTTTATATTACGCCTCTTTTGAATTTGTCCATTTACGAACGAGAAGATGAACACTAAAATTATGGACGTTTTTTTTTTTTTAGTCATCTTCATTGCTTTTTTCGTCCCTGCTTTATCAGGAGCAAAACTACATGTCTTAAAGTTATTACCCTTTTGCTATTCGCATATTCAACAAGAAATGATTAGTTCGGTTACTCAAATATTCTTTCTTTTTAAACTATTCTGTATAGTTATCTTGTATTATACACTCATTGTTTTCATTTCCCCACGTCATTTATGCTGGGGACGCAACTTTTTTCCCTTTAATTTGTCATTATCATTTAGTTACTCTTTAACAAAGATTTAACACATTACAAGTCTAATCGTTATTTTGGTTTTGCTGTACGAGTTTTTATTTTCCTGCACGCCGATCTTAGCTAACGAGATCTCGTCGCTTCGAGATTACGTCATTGTTGTTGGTAATTCTTGTCGAGTGACGGTCAGTCTTTTTATTAGACAAACGGCTTTTTTCCTTGTTCAATTCATCAAAGAGAGCTTGCTTTTATGGCTCATTTGCTTTGATGATTGACATCACGAATTATGTTGTACTAAGATGTTAAAGAAGGAAGTACAGAAAGTAGAAAAATATGGAAAAAAGACAAGCCTGTTATTTGCAATTACCATCAACAAATGCAGAAAATAAATTAATAATTTGATGATCAAAACTGAAAGAATACGCAGATATCTACTATACTTGTATACTTCGATCTTTGTATCACTAAATTTCAGGGGTACATAGATGGCTGCCTAGTTCTATAAATCTTTTAGCAAGCTAGTGCACGGAATCAAAAATTCCTATCATATTATCATTATTGATAGTTCAGTTTTAAAATTGTTTCATTTATATATATATATATATATATATATATACATATATATATATATATATTATATATGTGTATATTATATGTGTGTGCAGCACGGTGGCGCAGTGGCCAGCACGTGTGCGGCATTACTAAGGACCTGGGAACAGGTGTGTGTGTTCCAAGCCAGCCACTGGGCTCCTGTGCGGAGCCTGCATGCTCTCATTGTTTACGTTGTTTACGTTAGTTTCCTCCGGCTATCCGGTTTACTTACCTCTTTCAAAAACATGCATTTCAGGTGGACTGGCTGGTCCAAATTGTCCCTACGTGTGAATGAGCTAGTGAATTGTCTATCTTTGTGTGCCCTGCAATTGGCTTGCAACCAGTTCAGGGTGTCCTCCAATCGCTGCTCGATGATCGCTGTGATGGACTCCAACAAGATGAGATCTACTTATCATAGTTATGGTTCATACCGGCCGAATATGAACACAAAACTTTTCTGCATCTCACCTGTAACGCCCTTATTGTTGACATATTCCTTTAATATCATAAAAATTGGTTTTTCACTTACCATCTTTCATCCTATGTAATATCTTCATCATCGTTATTAGTGCTACCTTTCCCTGATCGCTTTTCCTCCCATTTTCTCCTCAGCGGGTTGTTGAGTCCAAATGAGACAAGAACCAAAATTCTAGAACTCAAAAACATTGTTAGTGCAACACTTTTACTGTAAAATCAAACTTTACCTTAGTTACTTTGTAGTGTTTTCACGATAGTTCCCTAACAATATTTCTGTAGTCTATAATATTTCCCATTATGGCAACGAAATAGTGTTTTTATAGTATATCTATGTTCATTTGCCTTCAAATAGATTTTCATCCTTTAAATAATTTCCATTAATTTTTATAGCTTATCTATAAAAATACTGTCACATGTTTTGCACAATGCTGACAACTTTTTTGCTGCGATGTCTATTCACCAAATGCATATTACACAAACCTCAATTGTATGTAACCTTTTACATGCAAATATTTTTGTGTAAATATTGTATCAATTATAACTATAACCTTATTTTCTCTGTTCCTTTACCTCACTTTGAAGATGGATTGTAATGCCAATTTTCATTGTCAGTCACAATATGTTAACCCATTTTGTAACTATGTCGGTAAAGGTATATTCTATTCTATCATAAATGGTTTGCATTTATATAGTGTTTTTCAAGACCACGAGGAACTCCAAAAACACTAATGTGATGTTTTTCATACTTTTGTCTCAAGTTTTTCATATCCAATTTTCAGCGAATTATTTTTTTCTTTAAATAACTTTTCCCTTTTACATTCCTTCCTTCTCTTACTTGTATTCTCCTTGCTCTTCTCCTTAACGATTTACTTTATTTTCCCTTTTTACTTCCTTCTACCAACTCTCATCTTTCTGTATTTGTAACTTTTTCCTTTCTTGTTTACTTGCAATGTCCTTTCTTCTTTTTTCGCTCTGATCAATCCACATCTTGTGTCGCTTCCTTTCCTCATCTTTTCTTTCCTTTCGTGAACTAATTCAGCCTTCAATCTGATCTTCGTGGTTAAAACCTTTCTTCAGCCATTTCTTCAAAAACTTCGAACTTTCACTGTCCATTCCACTCATAAATTTCACATCTGGATCATCTAACAACTTCCTTACATGCTTTGCCAACAATCCATTCCCAACATAACACTTTTCCCTTCTGCACCTTCTAACACCCTTTTTAGCTTACCAGCCTAAATGTAAAAATGACGTGTATTGATCTACGAGTCATTTTATCATTTTTATTCCACTCAATGAATTTTCCCTCCATATTCATTGAAAATAATTATTCGCTCTATTTCGATAATTTTGTACAAAACACCTTTTATCTCTAATTAATCCATTCATCAATTCGCTCAAGTTGATTTTTCCCCCGTCTTTACAGTTCTTAATTTTCTAATTTTGAACTGAAAACCGGAATATTCTATCTTTATTTTTGTTATTGTATCTTTAGTAAGTGTTATTCTGGCATTAACTTCATTTAACGCATCTAAAATAACTCAAACATAAGTTTTCTAAACTTACCACACCTAAATTTATCGTTTTCCAATTGAAAAAAAAAAAAAAAATTGGGACCGAAAATTTTTTTGGGGGACCAGGTTCTGGCCCTCAGTGCTTATGTTGCTCACCGTTCGTTCTAAACCCAAATTTTCCGAAAAAGTCAAATTTTATTCTATATATTTATTCATTTTGTTTTTCTTTTTTTTAAACACAAAGGACAGACATAGAACAATGGGAATTGAAGCGTGATAGGAAAGTTTACAACATGAATGACAAACAGTACTCACATACACATAGGACAGACATAAATTTTGGTTTTATTAGTTTAATTTAGTTTGATTTTAGACCGTGTACACTTTTTATGAAGCCATGCAGTTTACTTAAACCTTTTTTTTATTTTATTTTACCACAGAAGGATTCGTCCTCTCCATTTTAAAAAGGACAAAGGGAAAAGTGGGGGTCGTGTCTATAACCCTCCCCCTTTCTTACTTTTCTTTTCCCCTTCTCCTCCCCCCACGGCTAGATTAGTGTCGACTTTTTCCGTCCCAAGGCAATCCAATTCCGTCTCAAACAAAAAGTTTGAGTATTTAAAATACTTCGTATTTTATTCTGATTCCTTTTGGGTATTTACTTAGCTAAGGTTTTGTAATGGCTTTTCAAGCCCACTTTTGGCGCCCGTCCAACACTACTTTGTCCCTCTGTGGCCAATTCAACTTTATCTTTTTATAAAAATGGCTTCGTTCTTAGAATTATTCCAAATTTTTATATTACAAATGCATCTCTTACCGATCACTTCATCCTGGTTCGTTGACGGTGCCGCTAACTTTGAAGCTGATCTCGAAAAAGAACAAACGGTTTCCTTTGTTCTAGACCAACCGGTAGAATGGATTGTTTTCTTCGTTTTCAACTTCAAAACACTACGTACCGTCCCGGGTTTCGGCACCAAAATGTTAGGGATAATATTTTCGTAATAGGTTAAAACTGAAGTGATCAGTAAGAGAGGCAAATGTAGTTTTAGAATTTATTCACTGCGCAGTGGGTAGACTAATACAAAAGTCTCACAAGTTTCCCGCGCTGCAGCCGGGTTTTGTTCAAAAGCGTGCACATGCGCAGAAAGTATCAATGACGTCACACATGCGTAGGTATAACCAAGGACGTCATATATATCTTTCAGTTCAAAAATAGTACAAAATGAGTTGTAATTTAAGTCAAGCTCATCAGGATTATTTGTAACATAGAAGACAGAGAAATACACAATTAACTAAATATGATCAGCTTTTACACAGTCCGACTCCGACTCTGCCGCCTGCCAGTCCGACTCCGACTCCGCTGCCTGCCAGTCCGACTCCGACTCCGCTGCCTGCCAGTCCGACTCCGACTCCGCTGCCTGCCAGTCCGACTCCGCCTGTCCTGTTTTCGCCTGCCTGTCCTGTTCGACTCTCCGGCCTGCCTGTCCTGTTCGACTCTCCGGCCTGCCTGTCCTGTTCGACTCTCCGGCCTGCCTGTCCTGTTCGACTCTCCGGCCTGCCTGTCCTGTTCGACTCTCCGGCCTGCCTGTCCTGTTCGACTCTCCGGCCTGCCTGTCCTGTTCGACTCTCCGGCCTGCCTGCAGTCTTGCCTGTACTGATTCCGCCTGTCCTGTCTTGCCTGTACTGATTCCGCCTGTCCTGTCTTGCCTGTACTGATTCCGCCTGTCCTGTCTTGCCTGTACTGATTCCGCCTGTCTTGTCTTCCCTGTACTGATTCCGCCTGTCCTGTCTTGCCTGTACTGATTCCGCCTGTCCTGTCTTGCCTGTTCTGATTCCGCCTGTCCTGTCTTGCCTGTTCTGATTCCGCCTGTCCTGTCTTGCCTGTTCTGATTCCGCCTGTCCTGTCTTGCCTGTTCTGAATCTGCCTGTCCTGTCTGAATCGCCTGTTCTGAATCTGCCTGTCCTGTCTGAATCGCCTGTTCTGAATCTGCCTGTCCTGTCTGAATCGCCTGTTCTGAATCTGCCTGTCCTGTCTGAATCGCCTGTTCTGAATCTGCCTGTCCTGTCTGAATCGACTCTTCTGAATCTGCCTGTCCTGAGTCCGACTCTTCTGAATCTGCCTGTCCTGAGTCCGACTCTTCTGAATCTGCCTGTCCTGAGTCCGACCCTTCTGAATCTGCCTGTCCTGAGTCCGACCCTTCTGAATCTGCCTGTCCTGAGTCCGACCCTTCTGAATCTGCCTGTCCTGAGTCCGACCCTTCTGAATCTGCCTGTCCTGAGTCCGACTCCCCTGAATCTGCCTGTCCGACTCCCTTGTTTACCTGTCCTGTTCTCGCCGGTTCTGCCTGTCTGTTTTCGCCTGTCCAGTTTGCCTGCCGGACCCCCCCTGCCGAGCGCCGATTCCGATCCGCCCGACGCAGATGGCCCCTGCCTCTCCCCGTTCCTGCGTGTTCGGAGGAGGGAGCGGGGTTGCCCCAATCGTGAGCGTCGAACCATTCCGGGGCGCGAGGTAGTTATTTTTTCTTTTTGGGACCTCGGGAGCTGTCCCTTAAAGGGGGGGCTCTGTCATGGTCGCCTTGGCGACCGGTCTGCCCCGCCCCCTGGGCACCAGCTGAAGCAGTTCAACTAATCATGTGTCTGCTATTTAAGGCTGGATTGTGGGCTTTGCGGGGGCTGGCTCATTATATACACATTCCCCGGTCTGTTATGCCTTGTCCTGTTTTAGTTTTAAACATTGTCCGTTCTGTTATGTCTTGTCCTGTTTAGTTGCATTGGAAGAAACAACTGTTTGTTTTGTCATGTCCCAGAGTTTTGGACAACTTTTATTTTGGTGAATAAAAGTTTTGGATCATTACGCAATTGAGTTCTCCCTTCCTGCCTCCTGCCTCCGTTCCGGTCTGGTCACCCCTTCCACTCCACCACGCCTCGTGACAGCCCCCTTCCACTCCACCTCGTGACAAAAGCAAAAACAAAAAAAGAGGAAAAGCAGGAAAAAAAATGCTAGTAAAAAAGAAAGAAAAGAAAAAATAAAAGAAAAAATTAAAAACAGAAAAAAGAAGAAAACGAGCATGAAATACAAGAAAAACAGGAAAAAAAAGGGAAAAAAACGGCACGAAAAAGCAAGGAGGGGAAAGAAACAAAGGAAGGGAAAAAAAGTAAAAAGTAAAAAAGAAGGAAAAGGTTTTTGGGTGACCCCTTTGTTCAGTATATAATAATAATAATAATAATAATAATTTCCTTGTATTGTCATTCTGTGTAACAATGTACACAGAACGAAATGTCGATTGCATCTGACCCGATGCAGCCGCAGCCAAGAGAGGGCGCCGCCGACCACTTTTTAAGTCTTAGGAATGACTCGGCCGGGGCGCGAACCCGAACCTCCCAGTCTCAAAGCGGGCGCCTTACCATCTAGGCTACTGAGCTGGTATATTACGGACACTATGTAATCTGTTCAAAATAAATGAACATGTTTTTTGTTTAAAAAAAAACTCTTATTACTATAGTTCCATTATATTACAATAACACTTTTTTTTCACTCTGCAGTGAACTTTTAACTTTATACTTTTTCTATTCTTAGCAACTTTAAACTGGAATCCTGCATGACATGACAAAAAGGTCAAATGAAAATATCGACTTTTCAGTGCAACAACAAATATACTAAAACATACAAGTGTAAACGTGAATTGTGAAAACGCCCCTGAAAACACTGAAAACAGTGATGTACAAAAAAGTAAAATTGGGGCGTGATAATAATTGGGCATTTGATGCCTGGCACACTGGTTGAAAAAAAACCTCCCACTTTCATTTAAACATACAACAAAATTAGTGTAGACCCATGACAAAATCAAACAGTATCTGGTGGACACATCCATAATGTCCGACTGTTTACATTTTGGGATGTGCGTGACGTCACACGAAAACTGTCAACACTGTCCCTTTAAATCATTTTGAGTCAGTTCATACGCATACAAATTCCCAATCTGAGTTGTCCCACTTCGGAAGAGATTTCAGATAAACCACTGGTGATTTACGTTCGAATTGGACGCCGTTAGATCTTCTAAGGCGCTGATAAGGGAAAAAACTATCCCAGCCAGCGTGCGCTGCAGTCAGTGTGGTGCGGCAACCAGCCCGCCGGGGAGCCGCCGCATACTTCCGTTGCTGCATTGTTCGTCCTAACGGGGCTAACACAGGAACCGCACCAGTTCACTTGCTGCTTCATTTACTTGGATGGAAACCCACTGGGTTCGTTTTATTTTTGCTACCCAGCCACACCGGCCGTGGTAAATCATCTAGAGTGCTGGAAGACAACCGAACAGGTAGGTTCGCTCAAACTAAGCCAAATCACTAGCTTTTAGCTAGCCGCGTTAACATATATTAGCACCGGTTTAGCACGCGCTAACGCCCCTATTGGCCCGCTTTAACCTTTTGACGTGCTGTCTCGCTCGCTCACTTCGGAACAGTCCTGACAACGTGCACTCACGCCAAACTGCATGGACAAATAACACACTTAGAACTTATAATTATTATAATTATAGACTGTTTTCAAATATACAGGCAGATTTACAGTACAGAACAAATCAGGGGCGATTTTAGGTTCAGAGCTTTGGGGGTGCTGAGTGTCCGGTAGGTTATTTTATATTGTTTATTATTTTCATTTCACTTAATGTGATTTAGGATCATTCGACTCTGTTCAGGAGTGTTGATTCCCATTTACTTAGTAAGAAAAAGTTGTTGACTACGAAAAGCAAGGCAGAAAAACAGTTGCATTCTTTCAAAAAAATTATGAAATACTCTGAGACCGTAACGCTTGGAACATAGCACGGGCTAAAAAGCTATACAACGAAAGGGAATTAATTAAAAATGCGTCATTGACGCCTTTGAAATCTTGGCTCCTGTAGACAACAAACTAAAACAGAGCAAATCAGATGTTAAACTGTCTCGCCACAGTATGGAACGAAGAATATCCGATATTAATGCAGCTGTTGAATAACAGTTGCACACTGACCTGCAAACAAACTAACTGCAAGAGCTACGGATGGAGCGCCAGCCATCATCGGATCAATGAACGGGCTTGTGGGGCTGTACAAAGCTGATCAAACATTTCCAGACTTTTGGGATTTCCACTGCATCATCCACAGGGAGCAACTCGTGTCTAAATCACTCAAATTTGACAACGTCATGAAACCTGTGATGGAAATCGTCAACTTCATCTGCACACATGCGCTTAAGGATATTCAGGAATATCATCGCTGAATTGGACCAAGGGCTTCTAGGTGACCTGCCGCTGCACTGCACTGTGAGGTGGCTGTCAAAAAGCCAGGTACTCTCTCGCTTCTTTGAGCTTTTGGATCCAGTGAAACTGTTCATGGAAGAGAAGGACAAGGACTATCCCAAGCTCTCAGACCTCAAGTTGATAATGGATCTGGAACAGTGCTCACAATGTTAACTGTTGAAAATTATTGATATTATCATGTTGGTGTGGTTATTTTCATCAGATCTAGTCGAGTAGAGAATTGTGTATGCGTGCGTACATGATTAAAAGATGTTTATGTGTATAATGTGGCTTTTTAGTAACAAAAAAAAAAAATAATCAACTCGCCCCCGTCAACATCTATGATGTGGCTCTTTGTAGTAACACAGACGAAAAATTGGCTCTTAGTCGCTGAATGGTTGGCCACCCCTGGTCTACACGATGCCGCTAGAAACTCTATATCGAGTGAGCAGTGTGTGTAAATGATTCGGCTGTTATTGCAGCGCATAGTCCCCCACCCCTGTTTTTACCGGAGTCTCCATCTCGGTCGTGCCGGTGAAGCGTGCGTCCTGCTAGTTGGACTGCGGCGTCGGGGAAGCCAAGACTCCCTGATGACAAAAATATTACAATTTCGGACGAAGCTGTTGGTAGCGATCCGCAGCTCAAATTCACTCGTTTTATGAACGATGGATCTGGCGTTGGTCAGGAACATGCTTGGAAGTGCTGGTCTGTGTGGTCGCCTTCTTAGCCTAGGCCCGATCGGGAGCCTTTTACTTTGGCTCCGTCGTTGTCAGCAGGCAGATCACCCAGGGAGATCCGGTGGTCTCTGCATATCCCTCAGGATGTTGTGGATGTTATTGTAGTTGTAAAAGGAGTCGAAGGGAAAATATGAGGCATGAAAGAACACTGAAAACCAAAAGACGAACTGGAGAGCCTGAAGCCGCTGCACTCTCGCGCGCCGCCACCTCGACTCTATTTATAACGTGTTGATACAGTGGGACCTCGCTACTTCGCTGTTCGACGTTCGCGGTTTCAGAGCTTCGCGGTCTGTAATGGTTAAAAAAAAAAAAATGTTTTTTTTTCTTTTTTGAAGGGGCGTCGCTACTCCGCAGATTTTAACTTTTTGCGGCGGAACGTCAGCGGACGCTGGATAAGGCGGCCGGTGTTTTGCCCAAATCCGACTCCTGTGCAAAATCTCCCTTTCAGTGCGACTCCTGTGATAACTGGGCACACAGATCCTGCACTAAGGTCAGCCGGTACAACAAATCCCCGCACTGGACTTGCTCCAACTCCCCATCCAAGAGCATCCGGCTTATCTGGGTCCCAGGTCACTGCAACCTCCCGGGTAACGACCTTGCAGACGAGCAGGCTAAATTAGGCTCGGCCCTCCCTCAACCTTCTCCCCAGCTAGACCCACAAACTCGGCTCGCCATTGTTTGCAGGAGCTGCAAATCCCCCCATCTACCCACCCAAGTCTCATTTCTCTTACCTCTTCCCACCACAACCCGGAGGAAGAATCCCAGCTCTCAAAGAAAGACCTTGTCGATCTTAAACGATTCCAGTCCGGTCAGCACCCCTCCCTCCGAAGATGGCAACATTTGACGGGAAAATGCGAAGACGATCGGTGCCGTCTCTGCGGTGAGGACGAAGAACCGGCCGAGCATCTCTGGCCACGGCGCCCTGCACTCCAGTCTGCCCAATACCACCGCCAGCTGGGATTCTCCTTCGGAGAACTACGGAGCCTCCCACAAGCGAGTCTAGCGCTACTAAGGATTATCCTTAGGCGCCTTGAGTGACTCAACAACAACAACAACGACAGGCGGCCGTCCGCGCACGGCGGGTGAAAGGCGGTGGACGTGCGCGGGACCCCCGTAATTGGGGAATCCCCCTCGGCCGACGACCCGAGCACGGTGTTATGCCGAGAAATGCATCCCTGCCGAGAAGTGGTTGTAGTAGCAGGAGTGACATGTGCGTGCTCGTGACAGGGGATGCAATTCTCGGTAGGGATGCATTTCTCGGCATAACTCCGGAGCCATCGAGGGCCGTGTAGCGCGCGCGTGGGCCGCTAACAGCGGCCTCCGCCCCAAGCGCCCGACCCGCTCGGCTTGTCGCGGTGTCATGCGTATCGCGCCCGAAAGAAAGCGCGCCGCGGGTTAGGGGCTCGCTCGCGGAGCGACCGAACGGCACCCACGGTGCGGCACAAATAAAAACCCTGTCGTGAAGCCGTGCAGAAAATGAGATGAGATGAGATTTTTTTTTTTTTGAAGGGTCGTCGCTACTTTGCAAATTTTCACTTTTTGTGTGTGGTTTTGTTCCCCATTAACCGGGTCTAAAAAAAAGAATAATTAAAACAAAAAAAACAAAAACAAACCAAAAAAAAAACTTTTTTTTTTTTTTTTTTGAAGTTGCGGCCGCTACTTCGCGGATTTTCACTTATCGCGGGTGGTTTTGGTCCCCATTAACCGCAATAACCGAGGTCTTACTGTATAGTGCATTTAAATAGTGCTGCATAAAATACACGCTGTAATGAAAATCGGGTAATATGCAAATGTGGGGGTGAGGTTTAATGTGGTCTTTTACTCCCCCTGGTGGAGTTAAAGAGCCTCATGGCATGAGGAAGAAATGATCTCCTCAGTTTGTCCGTGGAACAAAACGGTGACAGCAGTCTGTCGCTGAAGCTGCTCTTCTGTTTGGAGATGATGCTGTGTAGTGGATGTGATGAAATGTCCATGATTGTCCGCAGCTTTTTCAGTGCCCGTCTCTCAGCTACAGTTGTCAGGCTGTCCAGCTCTGTGCCCACAAAAGAGCCTGCTTTCCTCACCAGTTTATTAAGACGAATGGCATCCTTCGTCTTAGCGCTGCCTCCCCAATATGCTGCCGCATAGAAGGCGCTTGCCACAACAGTCTCATAGAACATTTGCAGGAGCTTTTTGCAGATGTTGAAGGACGCCAGCCTTAAATATTTCACACAAACTTAGTTTTAATCAGAAGTGTTATAATACAAAACAAATTAACCTTTTACATACTCAACTAATTTAAAGTCAACAACACAGAATGCATGGAAAAATATGCATATTGACCAATCACAAGGGAGAAAAAGCGTCTAGAATGGAGCTGGATGTCTATTGTATTAAATAATGGAACGTGGTGTAAGTTGCTGCTGAATGTGCTGTCGGTTATGTTTAATGTGCATAAGTGCTGTATAAAAGATGTTTGGGGGGGTTAATAATAGCTGTGCCCCTTTATACATTTAATATGCCGCCCCTCCCTGCGACTTATGTCTGGTGACGCCACTGGAGTACACACACACATACAGAAGAATCAAGGAACTTATTGGAGTCTAATAAGTTATTTATCTCTCAAGTTCATGACTTTTTTTACAATGATAAATAGTTTAGAGATACTCCATCACAATGTGATGATAATGTGGTCAACTGATGAGAGCTTTATTTAGATGGATAGATAAATACTTTATTCATCCCCGTAGGGAAATTCACATTTTTAAAAAAGGTTTTTAAATGCTATGTTTTTGGGGGTGCTTGGGTTGAACGTGTAGGTGCTCCCCGACAACAGGCTGGTTACACCCATCGAACCAACTACAAAATAATATGGTCGGACAAGAGTTGCTTGCACCACATTTTTTTAGACTGATGGAATTGAATATGAACAAAACATGCCAACTGTAATTTTCAGAACAGAAGAGGTTTTCCCCCAGTGATTTAGGACTTAGTTGGACTTAGGACTTAGATCTGGGATTGGCTGGGACAACTCGAGTTATATTTGTTCGATGAATGGGACTAGGTCAGGCATGTCCAAAGTCCGGCCCGGGGACCAGTTACAGCCTCTGATAAAATATTTACTGGCCCGTGGCCTCTGTCATGACATATCATGCAGCCCGCCAAAAATGTCTGCAGTATAAAATAAATTTGTACCCCAAAAAAAGACACCATTTCACCTGATGTTGGCACTTTTCCCTTGGCTTGTGCATATTTTAGCCCACCCTATTTCCATGTCAACTGTAAATAAAAAAATGAAAGTTGATTGTGAGGGCCACTGCTCTCAGGACAAGTGGATATTGGAGTATTTTCTCACCAAAATCCGAAAAAACTACGTCTGCCTAATTTGCCTAGAGACTGTGGCTGTTTTCAAAATACATAATATCAAGAGGCCCTGCCACACAAAAGCTAATTGGATACAAACACTGTGAAAAGGTTAGCAATTGAAAGCCGTATTTGAAGCACAACAGTGGTTTTTCACAAGACCCTGCGAGTCAAATTAAAAATGCTACCAAGGCGATCTACGAGGTCGCTATGCTGATCGCCAAGAACTGCAAACATTTCACTCATTTATTAAAGACTGCGCTGTCTAACCGCAGACAAATTAACAGGGGTATCATTTTACAAAATCAAGATCAGGGATCATTATTATTTTGCCTGAATTTAGTCTCAAGTCGGTTGCATGAAAGTAGATTAAATATTGCTTTGCTCAGGCACTATGGTGATTTATTCTCTACAGCTCGGGTCACCAACCTTATGAAACCTGAGAACTCTTTTTTTGTTAATGATTAGTTTGATGGCTTACCAGTTTGAAATTCTTTTTTCAAACTAGCAACGTATATATTTTTTGCCAACTGGAGTGCAACTGTAATCTCCTTGTAGAAATACAATGATAATGAAGGTGATTCTGATTTTAAAAATCACTATGACCCATCACTGTTTGGCTATTTTCAGAACCAGTCCATGGGCTACTCAGCTGGGTTTAAGTTGCTCTTATGGCTAAAAACCAGGCTAAGATTAGATAGATAGATAGATAGATAGATAGATAGATAGATACTTTGTTCATCCCCGAAGGGAAATTCACATTTCCAGCAGCATCCCTGAGCTGAGAACAATCGAGAACAATCGAAAATAACACGGGAGCTGCTGGAGTGGCTGCCATTCGTGACGGCGCCGGAAGAAAAGATTCAATTTGAATCATTATCCCCATTTGACACGATTACTGTCAATCGTGTGAACGATGATTGTTTTATAGCATTTCGGTGGACTTACTTGATTTTATTGTAATTATCTTACATCCTTATTTTAGCCCCAGACTTTATTGTGATTTTATTTAAGTATGTTGATTGTATACTACAAGTGTAACATTCATTTATAGTCATTAAAGTAGTAAATATTTTTATTGCTTTGCCAATTAAGAAAGTTTGTCAAATTACCACCAGAGCAATTATATACAATTATATATAATGTATATATATATATATATATATATATATATATATATATATATACCTTATATGTATGTATATAATTGCAGTTTTTAAGATTCTTAAAAGGACAGGCATTGTGAGCTGTAAGGTCGCGTAAGTCTATTCAGTTTGTTTTAGGGCTGCAACAACAAATCGATAAAATCGATTATTAAAGGTGTTGGCAACTTACATTCCCAATGATTTGTCGTGTTGCACGATTTATGATTTACTAAGCACGTTACATCAATGCAAAAAGGTGCATTAGATCTCGTTGTGAAGTTGAGGTTGTGAGATCGAACCTCCTGTGTGGAGTTTGCATGTTCTTCCAGTGCTTGCGTGGGTTTCCTCCAGGCACTCCGGTTTCCTCCCACATTCCAAAAACATGCATGTCAGGTTAATTGGCCGGTCTAAATTGTCCCTAGGTGTGACTGAGCGAGCGAATTGTCTGTCCCTGTGTTCCCTGCGATTGGCTGGCAACCAGTTCAGGGTGTCCCCTGCCCACTGCCCAAAGATAGCTTGGATGGGCTCCAGCACCCCCTGTGACCCTACTGAGGATATGCGGTGCAGATAATGGATGGATGGATGAAAACGTTTATCATACTCAAATATTTAAGTGAAATGACCTGAATTTATATAGCGCTTTTCAAGTCAATGACTTCCCAAAGCGCTTTACAGTGTGCTTCACATTTCCCAATAGCGGCCTTGTATTGCAGCCATGTAAGACGCTAACTTGCTTATTGGGGGTATTAGGGGTTCAGTGTCTTACCCAAGGACACTTCGGCATGTAACACGGACAAGCCGGGATTCGAACTGAGATCTCTTGATCCCAAGACGAGCGCTCTACCTCCTGAGCTACTGCCGCACAAAAAAAATAATTGTTGACAGAGTTTTAAAACATTTAATTTTTTATTTAATTGCCGATAAAATTTTTTGCCAGACATAAACTAAAACTTCTTGCTCTTTCTTCGCTTTTGTTCCAAATGTTATTCGATTATTGGATAAGGAGGTAGGAAAATAGAATCATACATGTTTGCAGGTGAATAGCATGTTTTATTTTCCTAGTGTTATTTGACAGGCTCATTTTTTTACTGTTTTATATTATTGAAAATTCTGTTGCATTGTGCACTATTTTTATCCGTCCAAAACTTCAATATATGAATAAAGAGGAGGACTTTTAAAATGTGTGTTTTAAAAATTCAATTCATCTAAAAAATAATCAACCGATTCATCTTTTCTTAAAATAATCATTAGTTTCAGCCCTAGTTTATTTAAACACAGCTGGAGCAGAAACATCTCTAAGTGGATCAGACAAGTTGTGCAGCATAAAAGTCAAATTATTTTTATTGTCAAGGTGTATGGTATGGCCTTCTCTCTACAGGAACAACTCATGTATTCAGTTACATGAGCACAAACATTTCGGGTTTCATGCTTCTTTTCCTATTACGCCCTGTACAAGGTAGAAATGAACACTCCTTGACTGTAGAAATAAATGTACTATAGTGCTGTTAGTCTTTGCACGTAGCAAGGTTGTTAAAAAAAAAGTCAGCTGTTGCTTCCTTATTGCGATAGCTCCTTTGTTTTGCACCTTTATTCCCTTCCCGGCGTGTTTTTTTTCCCCTCTTCTGTATTTGACTTTGGGCTTAAGAGAAGAGAAACAAAAAACATTTGCATGTCACACTGTGTCGGTTGGTGTCACGTTGACGATGTCTCTGAAGCCTTTCATGTTTCAGGTTTTCTCGATAAGTGATTGATGAATCTGATTTACAAAATACACATTTTTGATTTTGGGGGCAGCACGGCGGCGCAGTGGTTAGCGCTTGTGCGGCACAGTTCATGTCATGGGAACCTGTCGTGGGTTCAAATCCAGCTCCAGACTTCCTGTGCGGAGTTTGTATGTTCTCCCCGTGCTTGCGTGGGTTTCCTCCGGGCACTCCGGTTTCCTCCCACGTTCCAAAACATGCATTTCAGGTGAATTGGCCGGTCCAAATTGTCCCTAGGTGTGAATGAGCGAATGAGTTGTCTGTCCCTGTGTGCCCTGCGATTGGCTGGCAACCAGTTCAGGGTGTCCCCTGCCCACTGCCCGATGATTGCTGGGATGGGCTCCAGCCCTCCGCGACCCTACTGAGGATAAGCGGTACGGCTAATGAGATGAGATGAGACATTTTTGATTTTCTCTTCTTTATTCAAATATTGAAGTTTTGGACAGATAGATAAATAGAATATGGTTTCAGTTGGACGCGTGTTCTTGGTGTACCCACAAATACACATAACAACTTCTGACAACATTTTACTGTGGACCATGGCAAAGTGTACATTCAATGAGAAGTGGCTGTCCGACCAACGTTTTTGCCATGGCTAAAAGCTGTGTCAGGTAATGTGTACGAGGCACAAAGTATTACGTGCTAAAAATTATTTGTTTTTTTGGCTTGTTTGTCACTATTGCGGTTTTATTTGAAGACTTGGTCTTAAATTTGATTTCAAAAGGCATTAAACCTCTTAAAAAGTCTTGAATTTAACTTGCCTTAAGCTGTTAAAACACTGGTTTGTCAAATAGATTAACAAAAAACAAAAAATATATATACATGTTTGCTATACACTGGTGCAAATATGTAAGATTTTATTAAGAAGTGCAAAAAAAATAAATAAAAAAATAAATAAAAGGCAACATTGGAGCAAAATGGGAGTACAGTACTTAGTCGGATCAAGAGGACCTTGTGCTTCTATATTGGGTCTTGAGGAGCCCTGTGCCGGACCAAAATGCGACCACTAGTTCGTTGCCAGATCAAAAGGGCATCACACAGCAAAATATGCTTGTCCCCTCGACGTCACAACAAAACTCCGTGCACTCTTTGTGAATTAACATGGCAAGTTGTGCATAGATCGTGTGACACAACTCGATGAGTAAATTCATCGGCCACCCTTTAATTGTCGATTTTTATTTATTTTAGCGATTCGTTGTTGCAGCCCTAGACTTCTTGCTTTAGAACTCAAGTGGAGTTTGAGAAACTTGAGCAATTTTTGTCTTTCGGACATGCATTGATTAAGTGAGTTGACTTGTACCCCCTGTAGGCTTTCTTCCTGGGGTAAATCAAAAATACTACCCGTAGCTGGATCCGACTCTTTGGATGATTTATTCTGGCTCGCCATAGGAGAGGGGAGAAGTCGGACCAATGGAGAGAGCTGTGCTGCTTTAGAGAGCTTAAATAATCGGCCAGTCAAATAAGTTAATACGCTGATACCTATATTCGTCAAATTCCTAAATACAGACGCTCTCCTACCTACGACCATTCGACTTGCGAAAAACGGTTGATATGAACTTTTTTGGGGGGATGTCAAAAAATATCCAGACATTGCTGTAAGTTAGATTTTGTATTGTGTGCACCTTTTTCCGAATACAGGACATTACTGTAGTGCTTCTTTCCGCAGCTGGTGTTGAGAGAGGCCACCCAGCATCCACCCGGAAGAAAAATAATCCGCTTCCTCTTCCTAGTTCATGTGTATGTGGGCTTAGGGGGCGGTGAAGCGGAAACCGCACCAAAACCGCGCGCCGGTTTTGTGCCCAAATCCGACTCCCGTACAAAATCCTCCCCCCCTCGTGTGAACGCGCATTCTGCTGTGCTTCCGATAGGCCGGCCCGCTCGCCTTGTCGCGGTGTCGTGCGTATCGCGCCCGAAAGTACCCACGCCGCGGGATAGGGGCTCACTCATGAATAATCTGGATAAGCGGTGCAGATAATGAGATGAGATGAGAATTTTTTTTTTCTTTTTGAAGTGGCATTGCTTCTTTGCGGATTTTCACTTATCGCGGGTGGTTTTGGTCCCCATTAACCGCGATAACCGAGGTCTTACTTTATATGATCTCCAGCGTGCTAAGAACTTTGACATTTTTATTGTAACAATACAATACAGGTAACTTATACAAGCCTTAAACAAACTTATATAAACCTTAAACATACAAAATATAGCACTGAAGAAAGTTACGAACAAATTCAACTTGCGAACGATCGTACCTACAGCCATTGCCCGACTTATGAATGTACCCCTGAATAGACCTTACCAGGGAGCCTGAGAAGTGTGACTCCCTTGTAGTTGTAACACACTCCCCCCCCACCCCCCTTCTTAAAGAGGGGAACCACCACCCCCCTCTGCCAGTCCAGAGGCACTGTCCCCGATGTCCACGCGATGTTGCAGAGGCGTGTCAACCATGACACGCCCACAACATCCAGAGCCTTAATGAACTCCGGGCGGATCTCATCGACCCCTGGGGCCCTGCCACCGAGGAGCTTTTTGACCACCTCGGTGCTTTCAACCCCAGAGATACGAGAGCCCAACTCCGAGTCCTCCGACTCTGCTTCCCCAGAGGAAGACGTGTTGGTGGGATTGAGGAGGTCTTCGAAGTACTACGCCTACCGATTCACAACGTCCCGGGTCGAGGTCAGCAGCGCCCCATCACCACTATACACAGTGTCGATGGCACACCGTTTCCCCCCCTAAGACGCCGAATGGTGGACCAGAATTTCCTCGAAGCCGTTCGGAAGTCTGCTTCCATGGCCTTGCCAAACTCCTCCCATGCCCGAGTTTTTGCCTCGGCAACCGCTGAAGCCGCATTCAGCTTGGCCAGCCGATACCTGCCAGCTGCTTCCAGAGTCTCACAGGCCAGGAAGGCCCGATAAGACTTTCTTCAGCTTGACGGCACCTCTCACCGCCGGTAACCACCAACGGCTCTGAGGGTTGCAGCCGCGGCAGGCACCACCTACCTTACGGCCACAGTTTCGATCAGCCGCCTCGACAATGGAGGCGCGGAACATGGTCCACTCGGACTCAATGTCCCCCGCCTCCCTCGGGACATGGGCAAAGTTCTACCGAAGGTGTGAATTGAAACTTCTTCTGACAGGAGATTCTGCTAGCCGTTCCCAACAGACCCTCGCAACACGCTTGGGTCTGCCGGGTCAGACAGACATCTTACCCCACCATCGGAGCCAACTCACTACCAGGTGGTGATCTGTTGACAGCTCCGCCCCTCTCTTCACCCGAGTGTCCAGAATATGCGGCCGCAGGTCCAACGAAACGACGACGAAGTCGATCATCGAACTACGGCCTAGGGTGTCCTGGTCCCAAGTGCACATATGGACACCCTTATGTCTGAGCATAGTGTTCATTATGGACAAACCATGACGGGCACAGAAGTCCAATAACCAAGCACCACTCGTGTTTAGGTCAGGGGGGCCGTTCACCCCAATCACGTCCCTCCAGGTCTCACTGTCATTGCCCACGTGAGCGTTGAAGTCTCCCAGCAGTACGAGGAAGTCCCCAGGGGACGTGCTCTCAAGCACACCCTACAAGGACTCCAAGAAGGGTGGGTAAGCACAAACAACATTCAGGACCCCTCACCCCACCCGAAAGCGGAGGGAGGCTACCCTCTCGTCTACCGGGGTGAACCCCAACGTATAGGCGCTGAGCCGTGGAGCAACTAATATGCCCACACCGGCTCAGCACCTCTCACCACGGGCAACTCCAGAGTGGAAGAAAGTCCAACCACAGACTATATCTAGCCGGAACTTCTCAACCTCACACACCAACTCGGGCTCCCTCCCTGCCAGAGAGGTAACATTCCCAACATGTCCCAAAAGCCAATTTCTGTAGTCGGGGATCGTCGCGCCAAGGACCCCTCCCTTGGCCGCTACCCAGCTCTCTACACACCCGACCCCTTTGGCCCCTCCTACAGGTGGTGAGCCAATGGGAAGAGGGACCCACGAGCCCAGCCGGAGTCCGTGAGCAAAGGCCACCAGGCGTTCGCCAGCGGACCCCAACTCCAGGCCTGGCTCCTCGCGTCCGGGCGAGGGAAATTGTGGACCAACGTTTTTTCTCTTCATAAGGAGTCTTCTGCTCTACGTTCTGTCTGGCCACTCACCTAGAACCTGTTTGCCATGGGTGAACCTACCAGGAGCTTAAAGCCCCCGACAACATGGCTTCTAGGATAATTGGGACACACAAACTCCTCCACCACGATAAGGTAGCAGATCATGGAGGAGCCTCGTTTACATATTCCACTTAATTGAAAACATCAAACTCATGAGAAAATGCACAAAGAAATGTGCTCAATTAAATTCAAAGTGTTTATTGTCATATGCACAGTAAAAAACATGTTTCCCTGCACAATGAAATTCTTACTTTGCTGTCCACACAGTTGCCAGCAAAAAAATTCAAACTAAGAAACTATATCCATAAGAATTATACGAATATTGAAAAGATAAAAATACAAGATTAATTCAAGATTAGTTTCCACATTCACTCTCACACAAAGATGTTAAAATGGCCACAACATCTCATCTCATTAGCTGCACCGCTTATCTTCAGTAGTGTCGCGGGAGTGCTGGGGCCCGTCCCAGCGGGGATTGGGCGGGGGACACCCTGAACTGGTTGCCAGCCAATCGCAGGGCACACCGGGACAGACAACTCGCTCGCTCATTCACACCTAGGGACAATTTGGACCGGCCAATCCACCTGAAATGCATGTCTTTGGAATGTAGGAGGAGACCGGAGTGCCCGGGGGAAGCCCGCGCAAGCACAGGGAGAACATACAAACTCCGCACAGGAAGTCCGGTAGCTGGATTTGAACCCACACAGGAGGTTCCCAAGACTTTAGAACTGTGCCGCACACGCACTAACCACTGCGCTGCCGTGCCGCCCTGGCCACAACATATAATAATATAATCTGGGTTAGGACGTCTGCCTCACTGTTCCCAGGTTCAATCCCAGTTTGAGTTTCCATGTTCTGCCTGTGCTTGTGTGGGTTTTCTCTCGGAAATCCCTTTTCCTTTCACATTCAGAAATATGCATGGCAGGTTGATTAGTGACTCTTGGATGAGCTGGCAACGGGTTCGGATTGTCCCGTGCCCGTTCCCCAATGTTCGCTTGGATGAGTTCCAGCTTCCCTGCAACTTGAGTAAAGATAAGAGGTTGGAAAAGCCACTAACAAAAATAATTTGAAGTTTTAGAGTTCCTCAAAGTGATCTAGTGCAATAACAAATTATAATATTTCAAGCTGTAGGGTAGGGGTGGGCAAACATTTTGAGTGGGGGGCCGCATTGTGTTAAAGATATTGGCAGAGGGGCCAGGAAAAAGAAAATTATTAATTGATTTTGTTGTCTGGATCCAATACCTCTACAATGCATGAAGAAAAAGATTATATATTTATATATACATCTCATCTCATCTCATTAGCTGCACCGCTTATCGGGGTCGCGGGGGTGCTGGAGCCGATCCCAGCAATCATCGGGCAGTGGGCAGGGGACACTCTGAACTGGTTGCCAGCCAATCGCAGGGCACACGGGGACAGACAACTCACTCGCTCAGTCACACTTCGGGACAATTTGGACCGGGCCAATTCACCTGAAATGCATGTCTTTGGAATGTGGGAGGTAACCGGAGTGCCCGGAGAAACCCCACGCAAGTGCGGGGAGAACATACAAACTCCGCACAGTAAGCTGGATTTGAACCCATGCAGGAGGTTCCCACGACCTCAGAACTGTGCCGCACACGCGCTAACCACTGCGCCGCCGTGCTTTATCTCTCCATTCTTATTGTAGAATGTTCAATGACACTCACTGTGTAACATCTTATCAAACTAAACACACAAGTAGTTCCTTACTCTCCTCATTTGCATTATACATAACTTAAAAATAATCATTCATTTAAGCCTTCGTTCTGAGAGCGCCGGTGTCCTGGTGATCCCAAAAGCCAAGAAGTGTCCCGCTGGTTCGAGAGCGTTCTCCATCCGGGCACCGGTGTTGTTGTTGAGTCACTCAAGGCGCCTAAGGATATTCCTCAGTAGCGCTAAAGTCTCTTTTGGGAGGCTCCGTAGTTCTCCGAAGGAGAATCCCAGCTGGCGGTGGTATCGGGCAGACTGGAGTGCAGGGCACCGCAGCCAGAGATGCTCGGCCGATTCTTCGTCCTCACCGCAGAAACGGCACCGATCGTTTTCACATTTACCCGTCAAATGTTGCCATCTTCGGAGGGAGGGGTGATGACCGGACCGGAATCGTATAAGATCGACAAGGTCTTTCTTTGAGAGCTGGGATTCTTCCTTCGGGTTGTGGTGGGAAGAGGTAAGAGAAATGAGACGTGGGTGGATAGATGGGGGGGGTTTGCAGCTCCTGCGAATAATGGCGAGGCGAGTTTCTGGGTCTAGCGGGGCGGTAGGTTAAGGGAGGGCCGAGCCTAATTTAGCCTGCTCGTCTGCAAGGTCGTTACCCGGGAGGTTGCAGTGACCCGGGACCCAAATAAGCCGGATGCTCTTGGATGGGGAGAAGGCCGCAATTGAGGAGTTAAGGGACAGGAGGGAGGGGTCTGTTATATCAGGCTTGGAGAGAGCTTGGAGGAGGGACTTGCAATCCGGTGTTGTGGAATGCTCTTCCCCCTGAGATCCGATCTGCTGCCTCAGTGGACATGTTTAAGTCTAAGCTTAAAACTCACTTTTACTCTATAGCATATGAATAACCTAAACTTCTTATATGTAATCTTGTGAAGCCCTTTGAGACTATTTGTGATTAAGGGCTATACAAATAAAAATGGCTTGACTAGTTTAGGCAATAAGATAAAAATATAGATAAAAGACAGAAGTGACTGTGGTGCAGGAATAGTATGGTCAAGTTCAAAGTGTCTGGGGTGTAATAAAGTGTCTGTAGCATGCTGAACGTGTCTGTAGTGTTTTGTTCGATCAGCAGTTGTTAGAGTCTGATGGTAGAAGGTTAAAAAGAGTTCTTTATATGGGTTGTCCTGCATTTCACACTCCTGTACCTCCGTCCTGAGGGCAGAAGTGTTAACAGTTTGTGTGGATGGGTGATTGAAGAAGCCCTCCTTTAGACTATGTGGTGGTATATGCTCTGCAGAGAGGGCAGTGGACTCCTGGTGATCCTCTGAGCGTTCTTAACCACTCTTTGCAGGTGTTTGCGATCCATGGCTGTAATTCTGCCAAAAAGGTGATGCAGCTGGTCAGGATGCTCTCCACGATGCAGCTGTAGAAGTTGCTAAGAATCTTGCTTGACATTCCAAACTTCCTGACTCGTATGGTGGGTACGTTGTTATCAACACAAGTGCTAATGTACCCAGTAACATACTCAGCATAGTCTTGTCTACTGACAGAAGAGTCTTCCAGAGTGGCTGCAGCTTTAAAAACACCCCGGTCTGTTGTGGCTATAAAGTCCTAATTTATTTTATGATCTTGTTTGTTTCAGTTTTTGGACTGTAGGCCGGGTACATTAGCAGAGATATGATCAGGCAGTCCAAAATGGGGGCGAGGTTAAGCCTTGTATGCATGATGAGTGTGTTCTCATTGGGAATGTCCACATGTAGGTAATATTTGGGAAATGCAGTCCGTAAATTGCACTAGTTAAAGTCACCGGTGGTTATCAAAACAGCATCGGGGTGACCAGTCTCCAGCACACTGATGGCGTAATGGAGTGCGTCGAGTGCTGCAGTGTGGTAGGCTCTCAGGGGGATGTAAACAGCGATCATAGACATCAGTAAATTCCCTCGGGAGACAATGGGAATGACATTTCCAAAACTCCACGTCAGGTGAACAGTGCCTCTTAACAGTCTGTTTGTCTCCACACCATGACATGTTAATAAACACGCACACGCCCCTTCCTCTAGCCTTACCGGCGTTGTGCCGAGAATTGCACCCTGGTTGGGTGCGCGATCCCACTAGGGGGGACAAATCCCGGTGGGGGTACAATTCTCGGCACGACACCGGCAAGCTCGCGAGGAGCGAGCAAACACCTCTGCCACTGGGGGGCGCCGTTGTTAGATGTTCTAAAAAAAGAATTGTAAAATGACTTAAGGTTTTGAACCAAAATATTTTTCTCATTCCAGATAAGTTACTTACTAATGGAAAGGTTGTACCTTTGAAAATGTCTAGTATTTAGTCAAGCTACTTAATTGTCTTTCTGTTTCCTCTTAGCATATCAACTTGGTTGCATCATGTCTGCAGCTCAGACCCAGAAGGAGGGGGGGGTGGTGGAAGGCAGAGGCTGGGCTTGTTTAGAGTCCCTGGGCCTAAGTCAGAAGGAGCTGGTCCTAGCTGAGGCCCTGCAGATGGAGTACGACGCCCTCTCCAGGCTCAAACATGACAAAAAAGACTCCAACGAGCGCCACCCTGGTGACCCTGCCCCATCTGTCTCATCTCTCCAGCGAACGCCAGTTCTCCCCGACGTGCCACACTCTTCACAGGGGTTGCAGTTCTACATAGTTGATGGTTTGGAGCTGACCAAATCAAGCCAGGTAAACACTGAACTCCTTCCAGAAGGCTCGCAAAATAATCCTGATGAAACACCCCCTGCAATCCCTCCCCGGAATCCCATCCCATCTTCGTCGCTGTCACAGCCATCTTCCTTTTCTGGATCAGAGAACCCATTTTTGCTGGCCAAAGGAACCCATGTATCCCACAATGTGAACGTCTACATGCCCAACTCTGATGCCACCAAAGTCCCCTCAGCTGAGCTTGACTATGACAACATCAATGACTCGCTTGCTCAGCTAAATGGAAGCCGGATTATTCAACGTGGAAAGCTCGTGGGGCGGAGTAATACCCTTCCCCCCCAGGTTCCACCCAGGACCTACAAGCCTGTCGCCAAGAGCAACCAGAATCAGCGTCGGGTCCCAAATCCGGTAAAACGCAGGGTTTGTACGGGTGCTTGAAATCATTGAAAATGTTTGAATTTTAAAATTCAAAAGTGCTTGAATTACGGGTGAAGTGCTTGTAAAATTATTGAAATTGTTGCCAATTTTCTCAACAAGTCTACTTAAAGATTACGACGACACTGCTCTGTTGTGGCTTCACTTTGCCATTGCATTTATTTTTTCCCTCGTTCTTAAAAGCAGCTGGCATTAGTTTGTATGACCTTGTACTATTAAGTATCATCGGCCCCTACATGTTGCGCGCAAGAGGACCGGTGCAGGCGACAGCTAAACAGGGCTCTATGAAATGTTTGTTAGTGCAAGGATTTTGTATCAATTATGGGCTAAGCAAAAAACTACGGTAGTGTTTTGCAGAGGTAAATTGTAATGGAAAGTATTTCCTGCATATTACCCAACACCGATATTCGGTGAGAATTTTCTTAAAAACAAATATATTTAGAATTTACTCTAGATCTACAAAACATATGTCTTGACAAATGCAATTGCAAGATTATAAACGCATACGTAAAATGCAGATAATGGATTTCTTCTTTTACTTGCACTGGGAAATTTCCACTGCATGATCATGTTAAAAAAAATAAAAAAATACAGCAGCTATATATTGGCAACCATTACCTCACTTCACCAATTGGACATTGGCTCAATCCCATTATTCCCCTTAATCTTGCTCCTTATTTATGCTTCTAAAGCGTTTTCATGATAAGACGAAAAAAGTCCAATTCCCTTAGTGCCCTTAGTTCTTCATTGGTTCTTGGCTTTACTGACCAATTGTAAGCAATAGCAAAAGAAAATGAACAAATTATGTGTTTATGTTGTGATACGGAACATAAATTCCACAGAAAGGTCTGTAAGACTAGAAAAAAACAGATGGCATTACAAGTTTTTAAGGGAAAGAAGAGGAGGAACAAACCAGAGTAAAGCACAGTACTCATCTTGCAGCAACTTATGTAATTTTAGTAAAACATTACAGTTTATTGTTGTAAACAATTCCATTGTTACTGTGTGTTTTTAGATGAGTGAAAAATTAGGTCATGTTGGGAAAAGTGTGAGGGAACTGATGATGGTGATGGTAGAGCTCCACAATGCATTGCAATGCAAAAAAAACAAGTAATACAACAAACAAGTATAACTTGCATATTTGACAATGTCATAAATCAATAAAATCTCGCTGCACCAATTTTAACAGCATCCAGTCGACTCCAGGGAGCAACAAACTGAACGTCGCCTGTTCCCGAAACAAGTTTTTTTTTTTTTTTTTAAATAAGTTAGTTTGGCAGTTTTAGTATGTAAATATAGCCAATCTCCAGCTAGTGAATACCAAAAAAATCTCAAGCAGACAAAACAATAGTGGCCCTACAACTAGGCGCACAAATTGCATAATTATTATATTATTATTATTATTAATTCTAATCACGTTACCTGTTACAAAATAGTCAGCTCAAACTTTGTAGAGTCACTTTGTTGAATTGGGAATAGAACAGTCACGGTTGATCCTCGTCTTTTCCACTAGAGCCCCTCAGTTTAACTTCCCTGTTTTGCAATGACCTTTGTAAAGGTAAAAAACATTTTATTTGTTTGCCCAGAAGTATTGGGGTTACTACAGCCCCAAACTATTTACGACTACATTGTAGTGTTCCGGACCTCATGTTGCCTTTATTTATAGCTTGGCCGGGGGTGCAACTTGTACTTTGATGAGACTTACATGTGAAATTATTACCTCGTTATTATATACAGTTGTATGCAGAAGTTTGGGCAACCCTGATCATTTTCAAGATTTTCCTTTACAAACCATTGCTTGTTCGGATCCGCAATTTCAGTTAAATATATTATATAGCAGATAAACACAGTGGTATCTAAGAAGTGAAATGACGTTCTTAGGATTTCCAGAAAGTTTGCAATAATTGTTTGAACAAAAGTAGGCAGGTTCATAAATTTGGGCACCCATGTTGTTTTATTGATTTGAATACCTTTAGGATTAATTATTGGAACACAAAATTTGTTTGGTAAGCTTATTGACCCTTGACCTGCTTACACAGGTGTAACCAATCATGAGAAAGGGTATTTATGGTGGCCAGTTGCAAGTGGTTCTCCTTTTCACAGAAGTGAAGAGTGGCAACATGGGAGCCTCAGAACTACTGTCAAATTACTTGAAAACAAACTTGTTCAACTTCATGGTTTAGGGGGAAGGATACAAAAAGCTAGCTCAGAGATTTCAGCTGTTTCCACTGCGAGGAACATACTGAGGAAATGGGAGCCCACAGGCACAGTTCTAGTTAAGGCCCGGAGTGGCTGGCCAAGAAAAATCTCAGATAAGCAGAGGCGAAGGATGGTGAGAACAGTCACACTCAACCCACAGACCAGCTCCAAAGTCCTACAACATGATCTTCCTGCAGATGGTGTCACTGCGCATCGTTCAACTATTCAGTGCACGTTGCACAAGGAGATGCTGTTGGGAGAGTAATGCGACAGAAGTCTTCTCTGCGCACAGAGGCGCTTGAGGTATGCTAAAACACATTTGGACAAGCCAGCTTCATTTTGGAATGAAGTGCTGTGGACTGATGAAACTAAAATTAAGTTATTTGGACATAACAAGGGGCGGTATGCATGGCGGAAGAAGAACACAGCATTCCATGACAAACATTTGCTACCCACAGTAAAGTTTGTTGATGGTTCTATCATGCTGTGGGGCTGTGTGGCCAGTGCAGGTACTGGCAATCTTGTTAAAGTTGAAGGTCGCATGGACTCCAGTCAGTATCAGCAAATTCTTGCAAACAATGTTCTAGAATCAATGACAGAGCTGCGCCGGTTATTTCAACAAGTCAACGACCCTAAACACTGCTTAAATTCTACTAAGGCATTAATGTACAATATTCTGGAATGGCCATTTCAGTCCCCAGACCTGAATATTATTGAAAATCTATTGTGTGATTTAAAGCGGACTGTCCATGATCGGAAACCCTCACACCAGACTGAAGTGGAGATGTCTTGTAAAGAAGAACGGTAGAGAATGCCTTCAACCAGAATCCAGACCCTCATTGGCAGCTATAGGAAGTGTTTAGAGGCTGTTATTTCTGCAAAAAGAGAATCTACTCAATATTGATGTCATTTTTCTGTTGGGGTGCCCAAATTTATGCACCTGCCTACTTTTGTTTTAGCAATGATTGCACATTTTCTTTAAATCCTATAAACTTCATTTCACTTCTCAGATATCACTGTGTTGGTCTGTTATTTGATATATTTAACTGAAATTGCTCAGCCGTACAACCTATGATAAAGGAAAATCTTAAATGATCAGGGGTGCCGAAACTTTTGCATTTGACTGTAATTGTGTTTTAGATATTTATTAACGGTACTTTATATAACTTCACATGTTGTTCTCACACTAGACCTCAAGAGTGTGATCTAGGCCTCTGATGACAGTATCAACCTTGAGCTGTTGTGGGTGGACATTTTTCGAAGCAGAAAGAGAGAAAGCAAGGCGATTTATCGTCTAAGCGGAGTTCTTTACCGTTAAAAGTGACGCTGAAGATGAATATTTCATTTGATTTTGTGATTTGGAGTGTAGGTGATAGTTTGGTAAGCATGCTCTTTATGCTAGAGTTATCCGAGTAACTCCTAATGTTACGTTATTACTAATGTGCGTGTCTGAAATATGCACATATGTGTAACGTTAGTATACCATGTTCCCTACTTTATTTTATTTTTGAATTGCCTTTTAAGACGACATGTATGTTTTGGGTGTTGCATTTGATCAATTTCCCCGCAGAATGCAACCTACACTTATTTCTCATTATTAATTATGCATTTTTTGGCTGGTGCGACTTATACCCTGGAGAGACTTATAGTTCAGAAAATACAGTACATAAGGAGAAGTTTGGCTTTAACGCTCGAGTTGCTTTTCCCAACAAGGGAATCGCAAGGCTCCAGTGACGTCATTGGAAACCAGTCTACAGTAGACCCTTTGGTTACGGTGTCGCTAACCTTTAGTTTTATTTTACAATGTAGAACATGATTTTTCAGACCCCTTGTTGTGGCATTATCCGCCCCAAACAACAATCAAAACAAATTGATTTGCGTGGCCAAAAATTTGAGGTGTTAGTGCATGTTGCAAGTTACGTGTCTTTAATATTCCTGCCCGCTATTGGATGACATATCAAATTTGCTGATCTGCTATTGATTGCCTAACGTTCCCTTGCTCTCATCAGAAAAGTGAAACGGGGAGAAGAAAAATAATTATGGGCCCATGTTTGCCAGACAGGCGGGCAGTGTTGTGCTGGTTTTCTTCGCACATACAGATGCACGCAATAGAGTATGGTACACAAGTTACTCTTGGTGTTGCCGTTAAAACATGCAGGCACACACACAAACTTGTCATTGTGTTATTGAAAGGCCAACGTGCCCAATACCTATTCGATTATTTACCATGTTTTAAAGCCCAATCCCATTACTTCTTTGTTCCCATTTGTTTTGTTTATCTATCTCTATCAACAAGCACACCAAGTCAAAATGAATTTGTTGTAACCCACTGAGTCGACATGAAATATCATGAGGGCAAGTGAACAATTCCTCTCGGAAGTAAGACATACTTCCTTCTTTACCACGTCATCACTTTGAGTTGCGCTTTTTGTGACGTAACATATCCATCAATTAGTCAGTCCATTTTCAATTTTTCTTTTTTTTGCTTATTTTTAAAGGTACTACACTCACTTCAAACACACAGTAATTATTGGAACTAGTTGCAATGAATTTTAAGCTTGCAAAAGAAATAAGTATTCTGCCAGACGAGTATTCGCCACACTCTTGTATTTTCTTCCGCCTCTTCCCGATGACCATTTAGCCTTTAGGTGAAAATCAATCTGTTCACAGGTGTAACTATGCAGTTGGATTTTTTTTTTCCGAAAAATATTTATATTCACAATAGCATCATGTTTTTTCAGTTATTGGTGTCAGAATTCCGAAGGCTGATCTTTATGCCTAACTTTGAACTCTCAATGCATGTTTGGGGTGGTGTGAGTGACAGGTGTCTTCAGGATCCCGGACCAGCGGCTTTGGATACGAACTCTTCCAGGTGTCAGAGGAGCGTGACGAGGAGGTGGCGGCTTTCTGCCATATGTTGGATGTGTGAGTAAAACGAAAGAGCACAAACACATGTGTACATTTTAGGATTCTTCCTGATCAGTCAAGATTTTAGGGTCTGTTTTCAAAATCAATTTTTGAAGTTTTTCTTATTTAAATGCTTTTACTTAATGGAAACGTGTCACAGAACGTTACTGTTTGTCACAGGGGTTGGGAACCTATGGCTTGCAAGCCATATAAAGCCCTTTTATGAGTACATATGGTTCGGAGATAAAATTATACTCATGCAAATCTCATCTGTAGCGTTACTAATCTAAAAAGCAGGAAACTAGTCTACTGCACACATAGGTGACGTAGCACTATTACAACCCCCTAGCAAAAAGTATAGAATTATCAATCTCGGACTAGTATTCACTCAGACATTTTATTCTGTAGCACAATTTCAGATTAAAAAACACCAAAAAAATAAAAGATTTTCAAAAGTGCAACTATTAAGCATTCAGAAACAGTAATAGAAATTAATAAAAAAAACGTTGTGGTGGTCAGTAAATGCTACTTTTATAGACCAAGCACAAGAAAAAAAAATAATCACTCCATTCTGAGAAGAAAACATGGAATCACGAAAAAAAAGAAATAACAATCGAAATATATCACTAGTATTTAGTTGCACCACCTTTGGCTTCTCTGAGGCATAGGCTTGACAAACAGTATTCTTCATCAATCTGTTGCCAAGTCTCTTTGATTACAGTTGCCAGATATTTTTTGCAGGTTTGAGCCTAACTGCGGACAATTTTATTTAATTTACACTACAGGTTTTCAATGTGGTTGAGATCTGGGCTATTTGCAGCCCATGCCATTGACTGGATGCATCTTTCTCCAAGGAATGCTTTCACAGTTTTTGCTCTGCGGCATGATGCATTGTCATCTTGGAAATTGAGTTAATCATCCCCAAAAATTTTATCAATTGAAGGAATAAGAAAGCTGTCCAAAATGTAAATGTAAACTGCATTTATTGCAGACTTGACCACAGCCACCTCCCCAGTGCCTTTGCCTGACATGCGGCCCCATATCATTAAGGATTGTGGTAATTTTTGATTTTTTTTCTTCAGGTAGTCCTTTTTGTAAATCTCACCGAAATGGCACCAAACAAAATTTCCAGCATCATCACCCTGTCCAATGCAGATTTATGACTCATTACTGAAGATAGCCTTCATCCAGTCGTCCACAGTCCATGATTGCTTCTCCTTGGCCCATTGCAGTCTTGTTCTTTTGTGTTTAAGCGTCAACAATGGTTTCCTTTTAGCTTTCCCATTTCCTTGAGGCAATTTTGCACAGTTCTGTAGATTGACTCCCACTTGTCCCCATTTCCTCATTTGTCTTGTTGTGCATTTTCTGTTTTCAAGACATATGGCTTTAGTTGTTTATCTTGACGCCTACATACCTTCCTTACCCTACCAGTAGGTTTGACTTTAACAACCTTCCCATGCTGTTTGTACTTGGTCCAAATCTTCGATACAGCTGACTGTGAACAGCCCACATCTTTGGCAAACCATACGAGTAGAGTTACCTTCTTCAAGGAATTTGACGATCCTTTCTTTGGTCTCTCTTATTGGAGCCATGATTCTTTCTAATCCACTTAGTCCAGGAGCCCTCCAAGGTGTGATAATGGCACTGTTTTTAACTGCTGACTAACAAGCACACTTTAAGCCAGGTGCCTAATTGAGAAATGGAAATTGACTGGGTGTGTCCTTATTTTCTACTCAAAATGCACTGATTCCATTTTTTCCCCTCAGAATTGAGTGATTCCATATTTATTTCCCTGCACTCGGTCTATAAAAGTAACATTTACTGATCATTTCAATGTGTTTTCTTAATTTCTTTAAGCCTTTGGAATGACGTTACGATTGTTTCACATTCGTGATCTGAGTTCTTTTTACAGAATGAAATGTCTGAGTGAGCGTTTTCCCAAGACTGGTGATTCCATATTTTTTGCTAGGGGTTGTAGTATGAATGTAGTATAAAGAGCATACTCCCCACAACAGTTTACACTCAAGGTGTCAACAGACCCCGTTTTGGTTGTATGTCACAAAGGAATCCAGTATGTGAAAGCTCGTTAAAGAATTTAGATTTACTGTTGCACTCACTGTTGAGACAAAACTGAGTAATTTGATTGGGTGGGCGGAACTATGCACAAAGTTCACATACTCACTTCTCTCAGCCGAGCGCCATCTGCACCAAAGATAATCAGTATCCCCGTTTGCAGTATTTTGTGATATTTTAACAAAAGAACTCTGGTTGCATTTTGTTTTGAAACCTTTATTTATTAAATAGAATAAAGGTCAAAATGAGCTTCAACGATCTTAAATAAATGTGGGAAGGAGACGAGTTCAAGGTAGTATATTTATTGCTATGGGACACAGGCTCTTGCATTATTCTTATGGCATACGTTTTTCCAGATCATCTAACATAATACAGTGAAATAAAACGCACTAAAAAAAATTGTTTTTGTAGGTTTTGTCAGGAGGGCGTGTTTGGCAGTTTTGCTGAATTTTATATGGTATGGCTCTTTCAATAATTGTATTGATAATAATAATAATAAAAATATTTTGCTATTATGGCTCTTTGGGTTAAAAAGAATCCTAAAGCCCTGGTTTATCAGGCTAAACAAGACACTTAGATAATCATATACCTTATTATGAAATTATGAATGTCAATTAATTTTAGCGTTAATTCAGTTAAATCGATTTTGAAAATCACTTTTTGTTGCAGTCCAGCAGTAAATAATGCACATTGTCAGCATGTCTTCAAATACCATTCATTGATTGCCTGGTTACTTTACCACTCTTTGTGCAAACAACCATTGCACGTTAAAGACAGACTTCGCGGCAGGTAACCATTAACGGGTTCTTGAAATCCTTGCAAATGCTTGAATTTTAACGTGGTGTTTCCAACTTGCATTTTAGATGAAGTGCTTGAAAATGCTTGAAATAGTTACCATTGCCATGTTTTTTGGCAGTCTGACTCTATAGACCACGCAATAAGAGAAGAAAATGTAAAAAAAAGTGTGTGATAATGACACCGACTATGGCGTTGTCATGGGAAGCGTCACTGCACTGTATTGGTTGCACCAAAGAGGACAGCTCTAGTTAGAAAAGCACTCTTTGGGCTTGTCTCACTGAGAAAAGCCGGCTCTTTTTGCTCCCAAACGCCCCCTCGATTTTTTTTTTTAATGATATATCAAGAAAATATTATGCACAAAATGATTTAGTAATAAGTTATTTCTTATGTTTTACTGAGAATCCTTACAAAACACAATAAATATAAATTAAAATACTCACAGATCTACATTAAAAAATGTAAAATACAAAACAATTTTAGCTCTCTACACACTGAAAAGGATTAAAGTCAAACAACAACTCAAAATCCCTGAAAATGCAAAACAAAAAAGAAAAAAGAACTCTCCAGTGATATAAATAAATGATGAAAAAAAACTACAATTTTATTTTGAATCCATTTAGACACAGATTCTCAAAAAAAAAAAACACTCAAAACATCTCATCTCATCAGCTGTACCGCTTATCCTCATTAGGGTCGCTGGGGGGCTGGAGCCCATCCCAGCCATCTCTGGGCAGTGGGCAGGGGACACCCTGAACTGGTTGCCAGCCAATCGCAGGGCACACGGGGACTGACAACTCACTCGCTCATTCACACCTAGGGACAATTTGGACCGGCCAATTCACCTGAAATGCATGTCTTTGGAATGTGGGAGGAAACCGGAGTGCCTGGAGGAAACCCACGCAAGCACGGGGAGAACATACAAACTCCGTACAGGAAGTCTGGAGCTGGATTTGAACCCACGCAGGAGGTTCCCATGACATGAACTGTGCCGCACATGCGCTAACCACTGCGCTGCCGTGCTGCCCCACTCAAAACATATAAATGAAATAAAATAAAACAAAAAGCAACAGATCAGCAGGTCTCTAAGAATGACTGGATTGAATGCACTCTGCTTCAGAGCAACCAGTATGATTTAAATGTCGTTTTGTTTTATGTATTGTACTCTTTCATTACTCAACCCCTATAGAGCAGAGCCATTTCCATTTTTGTAAACAAGTGTTACGAATTAAAGCTGCACGTACATTGTTAAAGCAGAGTTGCAAAATTCCTGCCAGTTTTTAACAGCCATAAACAGATCATTGATTGTAGATAGGAACAGCTCAAAATAGCAAAGTATATGCAGGCAACAAGATGGTGACTTTATTGTAGTCATTAAAGTAAAAAAAAAAGTTATTTTGATCGGTGCTGGATTTCTTCCTCTAAAAGTTCTGGTGAATTTGAAAAATTGACCTTGAAAGTGGCAGCACGGCGGCGCAGTGGTTAGCGCTTGTGCGGCACAGTTCATGTCATGGGAACCTGTCGTGGGTTCAAATCCAGCTGTGCGGAGTTTGTATGTTCTCCCCGTGCTTGCGTGGGTTTCCTCCGGGCACTCCGGTTTCCTCCCACGTTCCAAAACATGCATTTCAGGTGAATTGGCCGGTCCAAATTGTCCCTAGGTGTGAATGAGCGAATGAGTTGTCTGTCCCTGTGTGCCCTGCGATTGGCTGGCAACCAGTTGAGGGTGTCCCCTGCCCACTGCCCGGAGATGGCTGGGATGGGCTCCAGCCTCCCCCGCGACCCTAATGAGGATAAGCGGTACGGCTGATGAGATGAGATGACCTTGAAAGTGCTTGATTTTTGAAAAGGTGGAAGAACCGTCTTTTATGTTAACAATTAGTTGTCAACAAAATTCACCATGGATTTGACAGTTGAAGGGCTCTGTTTTATTTTTTTGAATCAAAAGTGTGAATTGAATCATTAAAAAAGTGGAACTTTACAAACGGACTGTTCAAATCAATTCTGTGTGATTTAACTAAACACTGGGCTTGTTCCTGTGTGTGCATGCGCAGGCTGCGTTCGGCGTATCTGTACAGCAACCGCTCTAAAAATGCTGGATTGGTATGGTCTCCGTGGGTGGGCCAGGAGGAGAACAACTGTGGCCCAGGAGTTAGCGTCAAAGTGAATGTCATCAGCAGCCATTTCAGGGAGCCACTTACTTTCACTTGTGACGGTACGCTTTTTTTCTTTGTGGCTGCTTGCTCGCTTGCTCACTCAAGCCATGTTTCAGGCTCTTCCACTGCAGATCTCATCATCTACCAAACTCTGTGCTACGCTCACGAGGATTTGGATCACCTGGATGTGGATGACTTTCTGCTGAAGGTGTGCGGACGTGAGGAGTACCTGAATAGGTAAGCTCTTCTTTCGCCTTCGGGCATCTTTGATGCATGACCTAAAACAGATACTGGCAAACTAAGTCACATGGGCCATATGCTTTTTAATCTGGCCTTATTGTAAAAAAAGTACCGCTAATCATAATTTGTTTTCCCTTTTGCTGCAATGTCCACATTTCCCCAAGAGATGGCAGACACAAACACCATTGTGCATTGTTAATACTATACACCAGAGGCGTGTTCAGGAGAGTGATCAGACATGTAGTCTCTTGATAATCGCTTGCCGCGCACTGCTGAACGTTTTGTAATCGCTCACTGTGATTGCCTTACTGATCCAAAATGGCCGACGACAGTACAATGGATTTCGTTCTACAGCTTGCTTTGAGCGAGTTGGCTTATATGAGCGACAGTTCGCATATTGACACAGTTAAGGTTATCCTAAACGCAGTGGAAGGGTCATACCTGTCTTGCATTGTTCACAAACATTACCAGGCAATGTAAGACGATATATTACATCGCCAACAGCACTCGTCAGGGTGAGATCCTCCATCTTCTGCACTGTCGACGCCATGTTGGAAATCAAAGTAAGCGGTCTTTCTCCCGTGATTACTCGGGCACGCGAGCGCTCAATAATCACTGGCCGTTCAGAAGCTAGCGATAGCTCGCGATAGCAATCACTCACTCTCCTGAACACGCCTCTGAGGTCAGCAACCTTTTCGGTGTGGAGTGCCACTTTCAAATTTCCTTGTAAATTAGTGTGCCACACCAGAATTAATGACTCGCACAACATTTTTTTTTTTTATATATCCAACAGAGATGTAATTTTACACCAATCCAAATATACAAAATGGATAGACATTTTAATCGTATAACTCAGTGTTTTTCAAGCCTTTTTCAACCAAGGTACACTTTTATTTATAAAACAAAATTCAGTGGCACACCGTCCGTTGAAAATGTTTGAAAATTAAGTTATATCAAATATTTTACTGTACTACCTCATAAGCAGACAATTACTATATAAAAAGAAGAAATTACAGTGCAATCTTAAACCGCTTTGTTAAACAAATTAAGTTATTAAATATACTGTGAAAAAAATTAGTACATAAAAAGTATATAAAAATCTACTGCCACCTATGATATTGATGACTATTACAGTTCCTCGTCTGAAGAGTGCATAAATACTGAATAATGGCCTGATTTTTTGGGAAAGATAAAATTCCCACGGCACACTAGACAAGGTCTCACGGCACACCGGTTGAAAAACACTGGTATAACTGACCTATTTATCTTCCACTATTCTTGTTCATCAATTAACTAAAATATGAATGTGAACACAATGATCCTAGGAGCTATGTTGTCGGGGCTTTAAGCGCCTGGTAGGGTCACCCATGGCAAACAGGTTCTAGATGAGTGGCCAGACAAAACGCAGATCAGAAGACCCCTTATGACGAGCAAAAACATTGGTCCTCAATTTCCCTCGCCCGGAGGTGGGGTCCGCTGGCGAGCGCCTGGTGGCCGGACCCTTACCCATGGGGTCCGGCCGGGCATAGCCCGGAGGGACGACGTGGGACCCTCTTCCCATGGGCTCACCACCTGTAGGAGGGGCCAAAGGGGTCGGGTGCGCAGAGAGCTGGGTAGCGGCCAAGGGAGGGGTCCTTGGCGCGACGATCCTTGGCTACAGAAACTGGCTTTTGGGACATGGAACGTTACCTCTCTGGCAGAGAAGGAGCCCGAGTTGGTGCGTGAGGTTGAGAAATTCCGACTAGATATAGTCGGACTCACCTCCACGCACGGCTTGCGCTCTGGTACCAGTCGCCTCGAGAGGGGTTGGACTCTCTTCCACTCTAGAGTTGCCCGTGGTGAGAGGCGCAGAGCCGGTGTGGGCATATTAGTTGCTCCAAAGCTCGGCGCCTGTACGTTGGGGTTCACCCCAGTAGACGAGAGGGTAGCCTCCCTCCGCTTTCGGGTGGGGGGACGGGTCCTGACTGTTATTTGTGCTTATGCACCAAATAGCAGTTTAGAGTACCCACCCTTCTTGGAGCCCTTAGAGGGGGTTGCTTGAGAGCGCGTCCCCTGTGGACTCCCTCGTACTGCTGGGAGATTTCAACGCTCACGTGGGCAATGACAGCTAGACCTCGAGGGGCGTGATTGGGAAGAACGGCCCCCTTGACCTGAACCCGAGTGGTGTTTTGTTATTGGACTTTTGTGCCCGTCATTGTTTGTCCATAAGAAACACCATGTTCAGACATAAGGGGTGTCCATATGTGCACTTGGCACCAGGATACCCTAGGCCGTAGTTCGATGATCGACTTTGTCATCGTTTCGTTGGACCTCCGGCCGCATGTTCTGGACGCTCGGGTGAAGAAAGGGGCGGAGCTGTCAACTGATCACCACCTGGTGGTGAGTTGTCTTCGATGGTCTGGGAAGATGCCGGTCCGACCCGGCAGACCCAAGCGTGTTGTGAGGGTCTGTTGGGAACAGCTGGCAGAATCTCCTGTCAGAAGAAGTTTCAATTCGCACCTCCGGCAGAACTTTGCCCATGTCCCGAGAGAGGCGGGGGACATTGAGTCTGAGTGGACCATGTTCCGTACCTCCATTGTCGAAGCGGCTGATCGGAGCTGTGGCCGTAAGGTAGTCGGTGCCTGCTGCGGCGGCAACCCTCAGACCCGTTGGTGGTCACCGGCGGTGAGGGATGCCGTCAGGCTGAAGAAAGAGTCTTATCGGGCCTTCCTGGCCTGTGGGACTCTGAAAGCAGCTGGCAGGTATCGGCTGGCCAAGCGGAATGCGGTTTCGGCGGTTGCCGAGGCAAAAACTCGGGCATGGGAGGAGTTTGGCGAGGCCATGGAAGCCGACTTCCGAACGGCTTCGAGGAAATTCTGGTCCACCATCCGACGTCTTAGGGGGTGAAAGCGGTGTGCCATCGACACTGTGTATAGTGCCGATGGGGCGCTGCTGACCTCGACCCGAGACGTTGTGAATCGGTGGGCGGAGTACTTCAAAGACCTTCTCAATCCAACCGACACGTCTTCCTCCGGGGAAGCAGAGCCGGAGGACTCTGGGTTGGGCTCTCGCATCTCTGGGGTTGAAGTCACCGAGGTGGTCAAAATGCTCCTCGGTGGCAGGGCCCCAGGGGTCGATGAGATCCGCCCGCAGTTCATTAAGGCTCTGGATGTTGTGGGCGTGTCATGGTTGACACGCCTCTGCAACATCGCGTGGACATCGGGGACAGTGCCTCTGGACTGGCAGACTGGGGTGGTGGTTCCCCTCTTTAAGAAGAAAGTGCAGGCCTCAGCATTGTGTCACTGCTTTTTACAGATGACGTGGTGCTGTTGGCTTCCTCAGGCCGTGATCTTCAGCTCTCGCTGGAGCGATTCGCAGCCGAGTGTGAAGCGGCCGGGATGAGGATCAGCACCTCCAAGTCCGAGACCATGGTACTCAGTCGGAAAAGGGTGGCATGCTCCCTCCGGGTTGGGGAAGAGATCTTGCCCCAAGTGGAGGAGTTTAAGTATCTTGGGGTCTTGTTCACGAGTGAGGGTGGGATGGAACGGGAGATCGACAGACGGGTCGGCGCTGCGTCTGCCCTCATTCGGACACTGTACCGGTCCGTTGTTGTGGGGAGGGAGCTGAGCCGTAAGGCAAAGCTCTAAATCTACCGGTCGATCTACGTTCCTACCCTCATCTATGGTCATGAACTTGGTAATGACTGAAAGAACACAATCCCGGATACAAGTGGCCGAAATGAGTTTCCTCCGCAGGGTGTCTGGGTTCTCCCTTAGAGATAAGGTAAGAAGCTCAGTCATCCGGGAGGGACTCTGTGTAGAGCCACTGCTCCTCCGCAGTGAGAGGAGCCAGCTGAGGTGGCTCGGGCATCTGATAAGGATGCCTCCTGGACGCCTCCCTCGGGCATGTCCCACCAGCAGGAGGCCCCGGGGGCGACCCAGGACACGCTGGAGAGACTGTCTCTCGGCTGGCTTGGGAACGCCTCAGGATCCCGTCGGATGAGCTGGAGGAGGTGGCTGGGGATAGGGACGTCTGTGCTTCCCTTTTAAGGATTCTGCCCCTGCGACCCGACCTCGGATAAGCGGAAGATAATGGATGGATGGATAGATGAATGTGAACAAGATGTGGAAAGGCCTGTAGCCATTCTGACTTCAACTTTTTACCACAAAAATTAACCAGAATCAACCATTCTTCATCAACTATAAACTACAATCAAAAAACATGTAATAATGTCAGCTACTATACCATTCATCAATGATATCTTGTTGCAGAAAATATCAAAACTTGAAATAACAGCAGCAATGCAGAAGGCACACGCGCTCACACACACGCTTCTTTGAAATTTTCGCCATCAGTCAATGGTTTTCCACGCTGGCTTTAAAGAACGCGATATTTTCGCTCGAGGAGCCGTCATGATTCGTTCATTTATCGCGCGCGTGTGTTTCGTTGGCTGGGTTAAGACACGGAGCTCTCCTTTGCGAGCTGCTGCGCAAACACGCGCTGACTCATGGAGGAGCGCTAACGTAAATGGTAAATGTCTGCATTTATATAGCGCTTTTCATGTAAATCTTCTAAATAACACAGTGCGCAAATAAAAATGTCTAAATTTCAGGTAAATGCGCTTAAAAAAAAAATCAGTATTATTTTGCTGTTCGCTCGCGTGCCACTGGTTAACTCCTGGCGTGCCACGCGTGTCATTGGTTGCCGACCCCTGCTATACACCATGCATTGCCAGTTGCAGGTTGGTGACACATACAGTCAAATCACAGCACCATTATTTGTATAGCCTTTCATCACAAAATGTCTCAAAGGATTGCACGGGCCACAATTACACCATCCAATAATCTGAGACCAAAATGCGGGCAAGGTAAAACTCAAAAACCAACACATACTGTAAAAATGAGTGGAACTAAAAAGAAAGTGGAAAGCAGACCAACTATAGTTGTGAGTTGAGGGAAAGATCATGCAGGTATAGCAAAGTTTGTAGTGAAAAAAGTGATTTTCGGCGGCCGCTAGCTGTTAATATTTGAATGATAAATGTGAAAATTAAATGATTTTGAAAAAGTAAATCCCAAAATTGTGAAGTTAAATGGCAAAGACATTAACACTAAATAAATATTACTGTTGAATGTGTATTTAATTTTATATGCAGGGGCTGTGGATCACTGCTGTCGCTCACACACTGCAAAAGGAACTTCATACACTTCCGTTTTGTGACCTAATATTTTTTTTACCCAACAAACACTACATTTGGCCTTATTTGCGAGTAATTCAATCACAGTTTCACTGTAAGCAGTGCCTGCTTTATCAGCAACTGTTTATTGAAGGCAAAATTTGTACATCTGTACATATTTAGCAGATATATAATGGATGATATACTGCACGGCGGCTAAATGTAGCGTCACCCCCACATTCCATAAACATCCAAGTCAGGTGTATTGGTGGGTCCAATTTGTCCCTGGGTATGAATGAGCAAGTGAATTGTCTCTGTGTGCACTGTGACTGGCTGGCAACCAGTTCACTGTCCGGAGATGGCTGGGATTGGCTCCAGAACCCCCGCGACCCTAGTGAGGTTAGCGGTGCAGGAAATGGATGGATGCATCATGAATATAAATATTTTCATTCGAAGGAACCATATGCTAATTTACCATTGTACTGCCACACATAAGTGAACCAATTCTGTGCCGTAAGGCTAACAAAATAACTAGTTCTATTTGAGCAAAAGTTGAGGATAAGCCCTGACTAACATATTAACTTACACTAAATAGTTAAAAAGTCACTATATTTCCCAAATTCTTTTGAACTTGCACCAACATAAAGGTGTGATGAAAGTGGTTTCTTTGTTTGTGTTACGTGTTTTGTGTTGTGATAAAACATAAACGCTGTAAAACTGTAGAAAGCCATTTCTTTTTTTCTTTAGCTGTCAGACTTTGGCTGGTTTGGAGTACGTGCAGCAATGTTTGAAGTTTGACTGGGACCTTCGACTGATTCTCACGCCGAGATCTTCCATCGACATGGAGCTGGCACGCACGGTGCTTCAATGCGCGCACACGCACACAACAATCACGCATATATAGAGATACCTCTACATACGAGATTAATTCGTTTCCGGATTGTGCTTGTATCGGATTTTGAGCATTTTTTCCCGATACTAAACAATTGAAAACCAATGAATCTGTTTCTGGTCTCCCAACAGCATCAAGGTTAATCCTAAACAGCTATAAAACATCATCCTGATCACTAAAACCCATTCAAATAGTAATTTAACTAAGGTAAAGCCGCACAGTATGTTTAGGCTTGCATTAGTGAAGAAAAAAGAAACTTTTAGAGGAAAGTTGGGTCTTATTCTAATCCGATTTAATATTCCCTGAATTACCACAGCCTAGACTCCCATTTTACCCCAAGATTCGTCTCTGATCGTCCCTTAGTTGGATGGTAGTAAGCCGGTCTGGGAGGATGGGTTTGGGGAAAATTGGTAAAAGCCGTTTTGTTATTGTTTCAGGCCAATTGTTAAACATCCCTGTAATTTTGGCCACAATATACGCCCCCACATGGGACGATGATAAATTTATAACTAATTTGTTCTCCTCTTTACCCAATCTAACAGATCACATGGTCATTATTGGTGGTGTTTTTAATTTAGTGCAGGATCTTACCCTGGACAGATTTTCCACCGGACCCAAAACCCTATTTAACTCTGCGACTACCCTGAAATTCCATACAGACCAGCTGGGACTGGCCGATCTGTGGAGAACTGCTTTCCCTTTTGACAAGGCATTTTCATTCTTTTCCCAGGTGCACCATAGCTTTTCCTGGATAGATTTATTTTTGATGGATAAGAAATTGTTTCACATGACTACTGCCAGCAAACACCACCCTATAGTTATTTCCGATCACGCCCCAACATCAATGGACATTACTGGTATTGACTGCAGACCTGCCCACAAATCCTGGAAATTAAACTCCCAGTTCCTTCTGAACCCAAGTTCAAGGATTTTCTCAGGGAACAAATACAGTTCTTTTTTTTTAAAAATCAATGACAGCTCATCTATCAGTAGTGGTATACTATGGGAATGTTTTGAGGCTTACTGTATATTCGCACAGGTCATCTCATTCGTATCTCTTTTTAAAAAAGAAATACACGCTGAATTGGAATACATCTCAGAAGAAATGAGCAGTTTAGACACAATATATGCCACCAGTCCCTCACCCACACTGTAAAAAAAGAGATTGCAGTTACATTATTAACATGATTTATTAAGTGGCAAAACTGAAATCCAGCTTTTGCAAACGAGGCGTATTTTTTTTTAAATTGGCGACAAACCAGGAAAATTATTTGCATACCAGGTCCGTGCAACCTCTGCTTCTAGGCTCATTCCTAGATTATCATTCCTAACCGAGTTGATCCTCACAGACCAAAAGGAAATTTGTGAAACCTTCTTCGATTACTACTCATTACTTTACTTTTCTGAGATGCAGTTAAATAATTTGCAAGCACCTAATGAGCTAGACAGTTAGTTGTACCCTCAAGTGGATGCAAATGCTTCTGCTTATCTGGGTGGCCTCATATCAATCACCGAGATTCAGGAAGCCATAAAGTCCTTGCAAAGTTCTAAAACCCCTGGCCCAAATGGTTTTCCATTTGCACTAGGTCCAATTCTAGCAAGAGTGTCTAATGATTCTTTTCAAAGCGGACGTTTGCCTGCAACTTTTTCTGAAACACTCATAACTCTACTCTGAGCCCCTTCTCTGCAGCAGTTACAGACCAATCCCCCTCTTAATTACTGACTTAAAAATTCTAACCAAGGTTCTTGCGATTCACCTTCAGAAAGCCATCCCTACACTTAAAAGCCCCGATCAGATCCGCTTCATTTTGGGCTGTCAATCCTTTGACAATACTTAGACCTTTTTTGAACATTATCTGCTCATTATCAGACTCATGACCAGCTAAATTTCTTCTCACTAGATGCAGAGAAGGCTTTCGACTGTGTAAAGTGGAGATTTCTGTATTATGTTTTAGGAAAGTTTGGACTTAACTCAAATTTTAGAGCATGGATCAAAATTCTTTGCTCCGCTCCCATAATGAGCATCAATATTAATGGTTTAAAAATCTGATTAATAAAACGGTGTATAAAAGAATATTTCCAAATCAATGACAACAATGAGGTTTCTCCATCAATATTATGGGAAGGAGGGAAAGCTTTAATAAGGGGGAAATTAATTGAAATATCGTCCCGACTGAAACGAATACGCTTAAAGAATCAGAAGGAATTGGAGGATAAGATTAAGGAACTCGAAGAAGAACATAAAAAAACACCAAATGAATCCAGATTACAGGTATTAAAAACAACCAGAAGCAAATTAGATGAACTTTTGACAAATAAAGCAGAAGGGGCTCTGCGCTTTGTGAACCAGAGATACTATGAAATGGGCAATAGAGCCAGTCGACTGCTAGCCTTCCAACTTAAAAAGGCCCAAACAGATAGAATTATATCACAAATAAAACATCCTATCGCTAAACAATGTTTAGTAAAACCCAAAGGTATAGCAGAAGCATTTGCAGATTATTATAAAGAATTATTCAAGGACTCAGAAAATGACTTGGATAATTACACGGCACAAAACTTTTTAGGAAAACTACATTTACCAACACTAACAGGGGGGGATACATTAGAAATTATTCGCCCCATTACAAAACAGGAAATACAAGATACAATAAATAACTTAAAAATAAATAAATCACCAGGAACGGATGGATTCCCGGGGGTGTTCTACAAAAGCTTTAAGGAAGAATTAACACCAGTACTGCATAAAGTATTTAACTATGCTCTAACAAAAGGAGATTCCCCCAAATCATGGTCGGAAGCCATCATAACAGTCTTGCACAAAGAAGGAAAAGACCCAATATTGTGTGAAAGCTATAGACCAGTTAGTTTACTTTGTAATGATCTAAAAATTCTTACAAGCATACTGGCAAAAAGAATGCAGAAATTTATAGCGAAATTAATTAGAAATTATCAAACAGGGTTTATTCCGGAAAGGCAGGGTGCAAACAATATTAGGAGGATACTAAACATAATTACGAGCACAAAATCTAAGACCCAACCCTCGATGTTACTGAGCTTGGATGCACAAAAAGCTTTCGATGGGGTGAAATGGAGCTTCTTACATCAATCACTTATAGCTTTTGGCTTCCCTCAAATATTTGTTGAATGGGTGAAAACAATCTATAAAAGTCCTAAATCTCGTTTTAGAGTAAATGGTCACTGTTCAGATTTCTTTGATATCAAAAGAGGAGTCCGGCAAGGGGATTGTTTAAGCCCACTCTTGTTTGCAATAAGCATAGAACCACTCGCAGAATCAATTAGACAAAATGAGCAAATAAGGGGGATATTTGATGAAGGAGGAACAGAACATAAAATATCATTGTTTGCAGACGACCTGTTGGTAATGCTGAAGGAACCTTCGTTATCAATACCACCACTGTTGGAGAGCCTTAAAATATATGGAGAAGTAGCTGGGTATTCAAATAATGAGAGCAAATCAATAGCAATGATGATATCAGGAAAATGTCCAACAGATGTGATTGAAAGATTTGATTTTAAATGGACAAATAAAGGGTTTAAATATTTGGGGGTGACCATTACACCACATTCCACACAGCTGTTTGATGCAAATTATGGAATGTTGATAAAAGAAATAAGGAAAGATTTGGAAAAATGGGAAATTTTGCCATTAAGTCTTATCGGAAGGATAGAAACAATTAGAATGAACATATTACCAAGACTATTATTTCTGTTTCAATCCCTTCCAATTCTGATCCCGGCATCCACATTTAAAATGTTAAATAAATTGATAACAAAATTCCTTTGGCAAAACAAGAAACCTAGAATAAAATACAAAACCTCAAATTAAAGCACTCATCATGTGGATTACTACAGACAAAGATACGATATGGGTGGACATGGAGCAGCGATCTTGTCCAAATATACCTGTGGAATCGTTACCATACATATCAGTCACGAGGTGGAAGAAATTAAAAATCCAGAATGAATGGATTAAGGGAACTATTAAAACTTGGTCAACAATACAAAAAAAATTAAAAATATCAAGATCTGTGAATAGGGCTACCAAAATAGCGAAAAACCCAGACTTTAAACCTGGGGTTATGGAGGTGGGGTTTCAAAAATGGGCCCAAAAAGGACTGATGTTGATTACCCAAGTATTGGAAGCACAGGCAATGAAATCATTCGAACAACTCCAACAAGAATTTGACCTACCCAGAAATGATTTTTACAAATATTTGCAACTAAGGCATTACCTCCAGAAACACGAGGAATGGGGGAAAATATGTAAGGAGCCAACTAAGGTAGAGGAATTATTAATATCATATACAAAAGGACAATCAATAAAGGGGGTTATATCAAAACTATATAAAGCCCTGAGAATGGATCTCAGTAATGAGGACATGGCAGTTAAGGAAAAATGGGAACAAGAAACTAATGTAGCGATAAAAGACAACGAATGGGTAAAAACATTGAAAGAGGGACACAAAATAACCAACAGCCCGACATGGAGGGAGTTTGAATGGAAAGTAAAAATGCGATTCTTCTATACACCCTCTATCACTTCAAAATATAAAAATACCTCAAATCTATGTTGGCGTAACTGTGGGTGGGTCGGAGACTTTACGCATATTTTCTGGAATTGCCCTGTAATATTAAATTTTTGGAGAAGTATCCAGAGAGAAATAAAATTAATTACTGGCTGGGAGTTGCGGTTGGACCCAAAGGCTTACGTAATAGGAATTTTGCCAGAAGAATTACTATCTGGTCAACAGAAATATATACTAAGGGTAATGCTTCTGGTAGCAAAAGAAAATGATCACAGTGTCCTGGCTGAAACCACAACCTCCTGACATAAAACAATGGAGAGACAAATTAAAGCAAATGTACATTATGGAAAAAATCACTGCAAGACTTCAACTGAAACTTGACCAATTCGAGAAAAGATGGAAGCCTATCACACAAATTTTACTTGATGTCTAAATACCTCCCCCTATTTATTATGTTTTTTTTTTTTTGTTTTTGTTTTTTTTCTTTGGGGGGTGTATATTTTCATTTATTAGTTTTTTATATATATATTTTTTTTGTATGGATGTATTGTATGAATATTTATTCTTCTTTTCTATTAATAGTATTTTTTCTTTGTTGTTCCTTCTGTTATTTATGAGTGTGTCAAGTGTATATATTTTGTGTTGATGTAAGATGGTAAAATCAAACCTCTGTCAAAATTGGTGTGAGAAATAAAAAGTAAAAAACAAAAAAAAATCTGATTAATTCCCTTTATCTCGTACCCGTCAAGAATGCCCACTCACGCCTCTCTTAGTAGCACTCGCTGTCGAACCACTACTACTGTGGCTTCAGAACAAAGACACAGTTCATGGAATCTCCCGCATTGGTGATTCTAACAGTGTCCCTGTTTACTGACGACCTCTTGCTTTATATTTCAAATCAAAATATGTCACTTCATTCAATTATGAGAATATTAGACAGTTTCAAAGCAATGTCTGAATATATTACACATTTGCATAAAAGTGAATACCTCCCCGTTAACTTAGCTGCCGAGGGTGGTTCTGCTGGCGTGTTGCCTTTGAAGAAAACACCCGAAACAAAATATCTTGACAACTGTGACTAGGTCACCTGCAGATTTATTCTCCTTGAAATTTCAACCGTTATTAGAACAATACAAATCTGATGTTCCTAGATGTAACACACTTCCTATGTCCTTAATAGGTAAGCTAATCTTATCAAGATGACGGATTCACCCCGGCTCCTCTATATGTTTAAACATGTCCCCATAACCTCCATCCCATCATTACTGAGATCCATTTGAAGTTGTTTAAAGATTTTAATACATGTCCTTCAAACACTTGGGTATTTAACATCAATCCTTTTTGTGACCATTTTCCAAATCCAACATCCATAAGCCCTGGTTTAAAATCTGTTTTTTTTTTTTTTTGCTATTTTTGTAGCCCTGTTCATGGACCTTGATATTTTTTATTTATTTTGTATTGTTGATCATGCTTTAATAGTTCCCTTAATTCATTCACTCTGGAGTTTTAAATTCTTCCACATCGCTGATATGAATGGTAAGGATTCCACAGGTACATTTGGACAAGACCGCTGCTCCATGTCAACCCATATTTTATCTTTGTCACTAGTAGTCCACAGAATAAGAGCTCTAATTTGATCTGCCCAATTACAGTTTCTAATATTGGGTAGATCCAAGCCCCCTTTTTTATTTGGAAGCTAAAAGGGTTACGTATTTAATTCTAGGTTTCTTATTTTGCCAAAGGAATTTTGATTTCAATTGATTTAACACTTAAAATGTGGAGCCCAGGATTGAGAATACTAAGAGACTGAAATAAAAATAATAGTCTTGGTAATATGTTCATTTTAATTATTTCTACCCTCCCAATAAGGCCTAAGGGCAAAATCTCCCACCTTTCCAAATCCTTCTTTATTTCATTCATAAATTACCCATAATTTGCATCAAACAACTGTGTGGAATGTGGTGTAATAGTCACCCCCAAATATTTAAGCCCTTTATTTGTCCATTTAAAATCAAATCTTTCTATCACCTCTGTTGGACAATTTCCTGATATCATTATTGCTCCGGATTTCCTCTCATTAGTCAAATATCCAGCGACTTCATATATTTTAACGTCCAACAGTGGTGCTAATGATAAATAGGGCTCTCTCTGCATTACTAACAAGTCATCTGCAAACAGCTATATCTTATGCTCTTCTCCCTCATCTAATATTCCCCTTATTTGCTCATTTTGTTTTACCAATAACCCTAGTGGTTCAATACTTACTGCAAACAAGAGCGGACAGTTCCCTTGCTAGACTTCTCTTTTAAGATCAAAGAAGTCCGATCAGTGAACATTGACTCTTAGCCTAGGTTTAGGAATTTTATAGAATATTTTCACTCACTCTACAAATTTTTGAGGAAAGCCAAAAGCTATGAGTGTTTGATGTGAAAAGCTCCATTTCACCCTATCAAAAGCTTTTTGAGCGTCCAAACTCTGCAGCATCAAGGGTTGGGCTTTATATTTTGTCCTCGAAATATGTTATGTTTAATGCCTAAGGTTGTTTGCACCCTGTCTTCCCAGAATAAACCATGTTTGATCTGTTTCAATTAAACCTGCTATGAATTTCTGCATTATTTTTGCCTTTATGCTTATAAGATTTTTTTTAAAAGTTTTTTAAAATTATGCTATTTGCCTTTGCAATGATGACCACTTTTCCATTTATTGAACTTGAACATACGTCACCAACACAGCCCTCGGCAAACTGAATGTATGCCTCCAGCGATTTCCAGGCTCGAAACTGCTCACATGGGTAAAAACTTCTAGCCAGTAGGCTACGAGATAATGGTACACATGATAGTACTGTATCGGAAGCAAATCTGAATAATCTCTGCAGTTTCTTTCTTTAACTAACATGGGTCCACCGCATTAATAACAGAAATGTTCGCATCATATCTGTCTCTGTTTTTGAGCGAGTATTTTTATAATATGGGTCACATTGTCTTCTCATGATGGCTTTAAAAGTATTAGACATTAGATGAAATTTGCCAGTAAAGTGGTGTAAACATAGATCTTTGCCATCGAAGATGGCTGTCCCGGAGAGGTCATGTGGTGTGCGGGGTGTGTGCGTGTGTGTATATATATATATGGTGTGTGTATATGTATACATACGCTATCTATAGTGTTACAGTTATTATTGTTATTTCTATTTTAAGTCCCCTGCTTCTTTTTTGTTCCCTCTGGATTATGTGAATGTGTGGCTGAGTGTGTTGTTTATGTGGAAAATGCCATACTTACAAAACTGTTTTTCACTGGAGACCCTTATACTTAATGTCTCCTTCAATTTTCTGTACCACCATTGAAGAGAAACGTAAATAAAAAAATTTGAAAAACGAAAAACAGGACAGGAGATGGTCTGAGGTTGAAAAATCCCTTTTCTAAGCGGAAGATTGTGTGTAGCAATCGTGGAATCCAATGGACTGGCTGAGACCAGAATCACAGCATTTGCTGATGTCACAAAGCTATCCCTTTAACACTCATCAAGGGGGGGCCTCAAACTATCATCCATGGGGCCACAATAATAGAATAAGAAAACAGTCTCATACTAGGTTATAAGCCAAGGAATTAAAAAGGGTTTAAGACTAGTTTTAAAAATGGACATTGTCTGATGTGCAAAGGGAAATTGTTACAACGTTTCGGAGCAGCAACAGAAAAAGCTCTATCCCAGTGGTCTCTCCAGAAAACCTCTGAAAGGCACTATTGCACTATTTTAACAAAAATGCTATACAAAATAAGATCTAAAACATAAAATATAATATGAAAATCACTCAATCATTTACTATATGAATCCATAATTTGCGTTGGCTGCTCTTATGTGAAAAGGACAGTGTTTTTTTATTTGACCACTAGATGTTGCTGTATTTTGTAGTTCGATTAAAAAAAGTGCTACGAATCACTTGGAAGAACACAAACTACGAAGACTTAAAGTGACCAAAAGGCACAAATTTCTTAACATTTTTTCCCAGCCTTTCTAAATGAAAGAAGGAAAAGATAAATAAGAAAAATAATTAAAAAAAAATAGAAAAAGCAGAGAAAAGGTGGAAAAAAAAAGAAGGAAACAAAGGAAAAAGAAATACAAAAGAGAAAGGGAAAAAGTTGTTTTTGCGTACTTTTACCAGTGAGATGGTGGACAATTAGCCCACAATATGTAAAATAAAGGCAAATGCCTCCAAGTATTTTAAAACGTGAAAAGCTAATATCACACTTATTATTTATTCAATATATTATTATTTAAATCAATATATTTTTTTCAATAAATTACTGTATTCATTTTACTACTAGGAGGCTCCTTATAATAGATGGTCCTTTAAACTTGCATATTAAGGCGGGGGCCTCGAACTGTCGAATCATGGGGGCGCAAGTTTAAGACTGATGGTCTATCCCCTATGGACAACAGCACAATTGCAATTTGACGGTGGCAATTGCGTCCATGTTGTTACGCCGGCAGGTTCGATGTTGATGCCTGTGCCACCAGTATGCATAAACAGCTAAATGTTGCCTATTGCCAAACCATTGCCTCATTGGAAAGTTGTACGAAGTTAAAACTTTTTGTCTTTGTGCTTTTTTCTTATATTCCAAAACCTGATGTCAAAACTATTTTTTGTTTTCTTGAAAGTTGAGTTAATCGCAATAATTGCAAGCTCTCCAATTTTTGAACCTGACAGAAGGACGATGATGAGCTGGCATCTACCTTAAACCATGGAATCCTGCTGCAGGAGCGACCCATCAAACAAACAGTGACCAGGTGAGGGCGCTATCAGTAAGTAGGGAATACTCTTCACTCCTTTTTTAAATGAGAAATTGTTTTACAAAAGAAAATCTGATCCGATATATACATTATACTTAAAAAGAAAGTCCCATTCCAAAAAGTGCACTTCTTTTTGGCAAGATGGCGGCGCCCCTGTTCGGCTGCGGCTACATCGGCTCGCTACAGTTTTTTACACTTTGGTCATAAAACCCAGTCTTCAACTCAGTTTTGACGATGAACAACGTCAACTCAAACCGCAGATTAATATACAATCGCAATTTTTTGCTGGATATGCGATCATCCAGAAATCAAGCGCTCGGTGCTACGACCACTCAGGAGTGTTTACTTAGCCTCGTACTGCTACGTCAACAAGACCCAGCGGCCTACAAAGCAGCGAAGCAGAGTGGCAAGAGAGCAGTGTGACCGGAGGAGGAAGCGAGGTTGTCGGGCCGGGCTAACCGCCAGGCTAAAGGCTAGACCCTTCAAAACGCCTCTCCCATCCATTTTCCTCTCCAACGTTCGCTCTCTGGACAATAAACTCGACCATTTACAACTGGAACTAACATCGAACCGCGAGATGACTAACTGCTGCGCTATAATTCTGACGAAGACATGGTTGAACTTATCTATCCCGGCTGACGCTCAAGGAAACTGTGCGGGTCAGATGTATCGACATTTCGTTCTGTATACACGTGTACACGAATGACAATAAAGTATATCTGAATCTGAATCTTCTTTTGCTATTGTCATTTTGTGGGACCAATTAGGTTAGCTTCTTGAGAAACCATTACTGGTTTAGGTTCCTATGCTTATGCTATGAAATACAGCCATTGTTTTTAACAATGAGCAGCTAAGTGGTTAGCACGTCAGCCTTACAGTTCAGAAGGCCCGGGTTCAAATGTCGGCAGTGGTTCTGAATTTGCATACTATCAATGTAGTTACAATTGTGGGATTCCAACTGTTTCGGCAGCTGTGGTTTTGAATGGGGATTCCAACTGTGCTGTTGGTGTCGAAGGATGCCAGACATACGGTTGGGCTTTATTAAATTACAGCAATGCTGTAAGTTTGATTTTTGCAATTCGGAGATGGAATAAGAGCTTGCCCTGTCCACTCCACGCATCGGCCCGGTATTGCAGTACCTCCGGGAACGGTGCATTCGCACTGATCGCTGCATGGCTCTGTGGCTAGGACCTTAACTCGGCCTCTTGGCTGAGAGCAAGTGTCTCGGCCCCTTTGCTTTGTAGCGTATTATGATTTGACCGATAACGGATAATGGATAATTGATAAAGAATATAGAACAATAAACCTTACAAAATGCATGAACATATAAAGATAAGGAATTTATTACTTTTTGAAGTAGGATGCTGGCATTTGTGCCTACCGGTCAGTTCATGCTCAGGCCAGTGAAGAACGTAAAATTAGGAGCATTTTGGGGGTAAAGTAAGGTTTCTTTGAAATTGGTGTTTAAATGCCACGTACAAGTTTTATTGCTTCCCTCTTTCTGCGAATACACCTCATTAAGTTGAAACTCGAGGCATAGTTAAATTCCATGAAAATGTATGCTTTGCAGGAACAAGACATGGATTAATGGCCTTAATTGTTATTATGCAGTAGAAATGTTTGGGCTTCTCCTTTCTCTGCAAAGTGAGACAAATTTTAAATAGTGTAAAAAAATTTAAAATTTTAGAAAAACAATATATTAATGATATATAGTAGGATATATGTATATTCACAGTGGCAGTAGTATGGAACAATTGCTTTTATGCATTTTGCTTATGAACTTTGTATGGTGGTAATGGCTTTTTGGAAGAAGCTGTTTCTCATTCTGTTTGTTTTGCTTTGATGCACCTGTAGCACCTTCCAGAGGGCAGCAGGTCAAACAGCTGAGCACCTGGATGTAACCTGTCCTTGATAATGTTTGATATGTTGCAGAGTTTTCATCTTGTGAGTTGTTTTAGCAGGAAATATCAATTCGGGCCGAGAAAAGTGTCTGTTTGTCTTTTAACAGAAGTGCTTAAGTGCTTTCTCCTTTTTCTGTTTGTACCCAGGGAGGCTTTGACGTTACTGCTGGACACTTTTCACAACGAGGCAGAGTCCTTCGTGCTGTCGGAGGTAAGGTGGCCAGTCAGTGGCATGGAAGCAGGAATCCTAACACGAGGTGCTCTACTTACTCGCCTGTGGTCTGATCTGGTGCAGGCAGAGTTGGCCCTGCGCGTGGAGCGACTGGTTCAGTCTGTAAAGGCCCTATGTAACTCGCTGGCCACTGTGGAGACACCTGACGTGACGTCGGCACTCAGTCAGTTACCAGCTTGTCCCTGTCGAATGCAGCCCAAAGTTCTCAAGGTCGGTTTTGTGTCTCTTTCGCTTGTCATTGTCTTTTTTGCTGCTTACTAACCTGTACAATGTTGGCAGCAATCAGCATGGACAGGTTAACCTGGTAGTTTCTCAACCACTGTGTAAAATCAAACTAGTGTGCCCTATTATGCCGTACTGTTTTTCACGGATTTTGTGACAACAAATTGATCTTTTTTTCCAAAAAGGGTTCCGATAAGGATCAGTGCTGATTTCCAGTGATCATTACTTTAACTATAAAAATATTCTGTATCAGTAAATGGCAGTTAACCCACCCCACTTGACACAAAAGAAAATACAACACCTAGGAAAAAGTATGGAATCATCGGTCTTGGACTAGTGCTCACGCCGACATTTTTTTCTGTAGAACAAACTCGGATAAAAAGCATGAAAAAATAAAAACGTTTTTCAGAAGTGCAACCCTTGGCATTCAGAAACCCTTAAATAAATGATTAAAAAAACTTTGTGGTGGTCAGTCAATACCACTTTTATAGAGCAAGTCCAGGGAAATAAATACGGAATCACTGTATTCTGTGGAAACAAATATGGAATGATGAACAACAGACAAAGAAAAACAATCAAAACATATCACTAGTATTAAGTTGCACCACGTTTGGCTTTTTAACAGCTTGCAGTTTCTGAGGCATGGGCTTGATGTGTGACAAACAGTATTCTTCATCAGTCTGGTGCCAACTGTCACCATATCACCTTTCCAGGTCAGAGCCTTGCTGTGGACAATTTTTTTTTCAAATTTTCACCACAGGTTTTCAATTGGGTTGAGATCTGGGCTATTTGCAGCCCATGACATTGCTCCAAAGAATGCTTTCAGTTTCACAGTTTTTGCTCTGCGGAATGATGCATTTTCATCTTGGAAAATTAGCTCATCATACCCAAACATATTTTTTCAATTGAAGGAATAAGAAAGCTGTCCAAAATGTCAATGTACTTGTGCATTTATTGCAGATTTGACAACAGCCATCAGCCCAGTGCGTTTACTTGACATGCAGCCCTATATCATTAAGGACTGTGGGAATTTTTATGTTTTATTTAGGCAGTCTTCTTTGTTAAACTGACCGGAACAGCACCAAACAACAGTTCCAGCATCATCACCTTGTCCAATGCAGATTCGTGACTCATCACTGAAAACAACCTTCATCCGGTCACAGTCCATCATTGCATCTCCTCAACCCATTGCAGTCTTGTTCTTTTGTGTTTAAGCGTCATGATGGTTTCCTTTTAGCTTTCCTATATCTAAATACCGTTTCCTATCGGCGATTTTGCAACAGTTTTGTCTCATACATTTACTCCAACTTCCTCCCGTTTCCTCTTTATTTGTCTTGTGTATTTTCTGGTTTCAAGACATATGGCCTTTAGTTGTGTGTCTTGACGCCTGCATGTCTTCTTTGGCCTACCAGTATGCTTGACTTTAACAACCTTCCCAAGCTGTTTGCACGTGGTTCAAATCTTCAATACAGCTGACTGTGAACAGTCCACATCTTTGCCAAACCATACAAGTAGTTACCTTCTTCAAGAAGTTTGACAATCCTGTCTTTTGTCTCAATAGACATCTCTTTTGTTGGAGCCTTGATTCTTGCCAATCCACTTAGTCCAGGAGCCCTTCAAGGTGTGATAACTACACTGTTTTTAACTGCTGACTAATGAGCAAACTTAATCTCAGCCTGGTGCCTAATTTAAGGAAAGGAAACTGACTGGATGTGTCCTTATTTTCTACTCAAAATACACTGATTCAATTTTTTCTTCTCAGAATTGAGTGATTACATATTTATCTGCCTGCACTTGCTCTATAAAAGTAACATTTATTGACCATTTTTTCCTAATTTCTTTTAGTGTTTCCGAATGCCAATATTTTGCTCTTTGGAATGACCTTACGATTGTTTCGTGTTTTGGATCAGAGTTTTTTTTCTACAGCTTGCCGAAGACTGGTGATTCCATACTTTTGCTAGGGGGTGTATAAATCTAAACCAAAAAAGTTAATCATACATTTTGGTCAGTGCAAACACCTTTGTCTGATTTTGCCTTGCTTAAGAAAATATTTTTTCCTGCATATTGAGTTGAATTCTGTACTCAAGTAAGGTTGAATAATAATGTAAAATAGTCGAGTGTATGTGATATAATGGGATTTTTTTTCAACAGAAAAAAAGACAGTGACAATGATGTAAACAGTTCATAATAGTCCAAACAATAAACAACACAGTGTGTAATAATAATCAGAATAAAAACTGGCATCCTATTCAATCTCTTTTGCAGGTGTCCAATGTTAAAAACATAATAAATGTATTTATGTTGAAATAATTTAAATTCATTTCAAATAAAACATGACCACCTTTTACATGTTGAGGAAACATTAAATGTTAACCAGTAAACTGCATTTATATTTCTAAACAAATACAACACATTGGTTATAAAAACAATCCTTGGTCATTAAAATCCCACAGGGAAAGTAAAAAAAAAATCCCGGTTTAAAAGGTCAAGCATCCTTTCATAATGTCATGCAGGAATGTGGAATTTGTGGATGGTCTTTAACAGAATGAGGTATGTATCTGTCATCAAGCAAACTTCCTCTTTGCTGTTTTTGTGGTGGTTATATAGCACTTCAGCACCAAACATGACGAGTAATAACAGGTAAAAGTCAAAATGGATTTTGTGTTTGGAAGTTTTATTATGCTTGACTCACTGTTCACTCGCACGAGCAGAGAAGACAGAGCAAAAAACACCAGCTGATGGAAATTCAGTTTCATAATCATATCAAACAAATAACATAGTACTTAATTGGGTAAATAAGCTTGCTAAATATTAATCAATGGCTTTCTATGTCAGTCTGCAACCCACCACCGGCCCCCTTAGTTCTTTAGCTTGTTGCGATAGCATTATGCTTTGCCTTCATTACAATCCAAATAAATATTTAAGCCCTACGTACACAAAAGCTTCATTTAGTCATCACTAGTTGTGTTCTGCCCTTGTTGATGCCCTGTTTCTTGTCATTCAGTCATTTATGTCTACTAATATGTGTATGTTTGGGTGTAGTTTTAAGAAGTGTAGCTTGAATGCCAAAAATGTAAAAAAGAAATAATTAAAATAAATTAAATAAGCCCTAATTATAAGCTAAAAACGCAACCATGTAAGAACGTATTTTCTCCCAAACCATAAGAGCTAGAACTAAAATCTTAGCTGTCCATAGTTGCATTTTACGTCCTGAAATTAGCTTCTGCAGAAATTTGCTAAAAAAAGTTATTAGTTTTGACCACTTTTGCGAAGTGTAACTTGGATGCCAAAACTGTAAAAATTCCCTCACCATGAGCTAAATAGGGTAAAAACAGTCATATAAGAACACATTTTTCTCCAGAACCACAAGGGATAAAATTCCATTTCATGTCCCAAGGCATGCTTCAGCAGAAATGTGTTTGAAAAAGTGCTCATGTTTCCGAATGTGTTTCAAAAAATGTATTGGATTATTCCACATTGCTCTTCACTCCCTACTTTCAATGCTACATGTCGAGCCATTTCAATCCATTTCGTAGCTCGGAACAATAATGCCTAAAAACTCTCAGCTGAAAGTTGTTGCAACATTTTACTGTCCTGTAAAAAACCTGCAGTTGGAAGTCCACGTAGGTTGCTCTCTGATTAAGTTAAAGAATGAACAAAAGGCTGTTAAGTTTCCTTCATTCCTAAACACAACTGAACGTAGTCTTTGTGACTGCCATCCTACAGGACGTGTTATTACTGTCGCTACGGGAGAACCGAGGTGAGTTGCCGTCCGATAATCGGTCTGTGGGTTAAGCTGCTTTTACTTAAAATTTACTTGGTCTCTTCCGCATACTCTCTCGCAGAGAGGGTGGTGGAGAGGCTGACGGCATCCATCTTGGATTTGGTGGAACTGTACTGCGCCACCTTTAATGCCAACTTCCACACGACGCCAAACAACTGTAACAGTGCCCCCGCCATCCAGGAGGCAGGGCGCTCAAACGCCGTGGTCTCTTTTAATGTCTACGCTGCCCACAGGGTGCCCGTCACCTGGGCCTCCAGGTAAATGAAATGAAATGATCTGCATTTCTATAGCGCTTTTCAAGTCAATGACTTCCCAAAGCGCTTCACAATGTGCTCCACATTTCCCCAATAGCGGCCTTGCAGCCATGTAAGGCGCTAACCTGCTTATTGGGGGTTTTAGGGGTTCAGTGTCTTACCCAAGGACACTTCGACATGTAACACGGACGAGCCGGGATTCGAACTGGGATCCCTTGATCCCAAGACGAGCGCTCTACCTCCTGAGCTACTGCCGCCCAAGATAAAAGACTGGTTTATGTTTTTTGCATTTCCTTATTGTCCTTTAATATGAGCCTATGTAAATATGTATATTCGTGAGGTGTCTGTTGTATGTAAATACACAGAGGAGGGGTAGGATGAAATAAGCATACCCTTCTTCCTAATCCTTCTCAGACATGGTACATCGATATTGGCTTTGTTTTTTGACTCGTTTTGTGTTTCTCAATTTGTCAACAACAAAAAGACAATCAAGGATTACTTATTATATTATTATATATATATATATATATATATATATATATATAGGGCAGCACGGCGGGGCAGTGGTTAGCGCTTGTGCGGCACAGTTCATGTCATAGGAACCTGTCGTGGGTTCAAATCCAGCTCCAGACTTCCTGTGCGGAGTTTGTATGTTCTCCCCGTGCTTGCGTGGGTTTCCTCCGGGCACTCCGGTTTCCTCCCACGTTCCAAAAACATGCATTTCAGGTGAATTGGCCGGTCCAAATTGTCCCTAGGTGTGAATGAGCGAATGAGTTGTCTGTCCCTGTGTGCCATGCGATTGGCTGGCAACCAGTTCAGGGTGTCCCCTGCCCACTGCCCGGAGATGGCTGGGATGGGCTCCAGCCCCCCCGCGACCCTAATGAGGATAAGCGGTACGGCTGATGAGATGAGATATATATATATATATATATATATATATATATATATATATATATATCCGAGGGGGCTTGCGTGTTCCAGTGACCCTGGAGAGCGATACCGTCGGGAGCTTGCTCCTGGTAGGGTCACCCATGGCGGGCCGGTCTCCGGGGTAGGTTCCAGACAAACAAAGACCCCAGCGTGTTGGTACGCTGTGAGGTGGCAGCCCCACCAACAGACTATCCTGCGGAGGGCTAACAACTCACCCAGGAGAAACCCCCTTTGTTACGAAACTGACCAGAGAAAGAAGCCGGACTGACCAACACGGTAACGGACCCCAGCCTGCCCCCGACCAACGAGTACGGATCGACCTTCGTCGTAAGACCCGTGTCGCCACCTGGAATGTCCAGACACTCCTTCGCCCCGGAGCTGCCACCCTGCTGTCCCGAGAGCTCTGTCACTATAACATCACCCTGGCAGGGCTCTGTGAAGTACGATGGCAAGGCAATGGGGAAACAACAGCTGGCAACCATTGCTACATCTGGAGTGGCCCAGAGAGTCGGACCGGCCTTTACGGTGTGGCTCTCACCATTCCAAAAGCCCTCCGGAGGTCCCTCATCAGCTGGACACCAATAAGCGACAGACTACTGTCTGCTCGCTTCCTCCACCATCACGGCAAGATGACAGTGATCGTCGCCTACGCCCCCACCGATGTCGCTGATGAGGATGCGAAGGACGCGTTCTTTGACCAACTCCACCAGGCTGTCGACCAAGCCCCACCACACGACGTCACCATCATCCTCACTGATGCCAACGCCACTCTATCCAGCAATGATCGGTCCCCCGGCTCACCTGTCGGCACCACCTTCGTTGACAGCACAACAAACGACAATGGCAACCGCCTCCTCCTCCTCTGCCACCAAAACAACCTTTGTGTTGCTGACACCTGGTTTCCCCGGAAATGCATCCATCACTGGACGTGGTACAGCCCAGATGGCAGAACCAGGAAGGCATTGGACCACATCCTGATATCACGACGCTGGAAGTCGTTTGTAACCAACTGCCAGGTGTTCAGAGGAGCACAGCTTGGCAACACAGACCATCGTCTGCTGGTGGGCCAGCTCAAGCTAAAGCTCCGAGCCAACCAGCACAAAACTCTGCCTCGCCCCGACTCCTCCCGACTCAGCGACCCCAACATCGCCAGAGACTTCAGTTCCGCCGCACTCTCGATGCCCTGGCTCCTGACAAGCTGACAGACTGGGCGGCCTTCAAGGAAAGTGTCCTCCAGTCTGCTCACAATGTCCTCGGACGCCCGCGATCCTCCCCGAGAAAGCCCTGGATATCAGAGAGGACACTAAACATCATAGACCAGCGGCGTGAGGCCCGGCTCTGAGGCGACCTCACGGAGTATCGGAGACTGAACCGCCTGCGCAATGTGGCCATTGCTGAAGATAGGGAGAGGTTTTGGCAGGCAGAAGCCCAACAGCTTGAGTCCGCGGCCAACAACAACAACATGAGCCGCGTATTCAGTCTACTACGCCAAGCCCGTAGCGGCCCACACATAAAGACAGCCCTGGTAAAAGACTCAGACGGCAACCTCATCATGACAGAAGCCAACTGTCTCAGGCGCTGGAAGGAGCACTTTAGCCTCCTCTTGCAGCACAGCACCATCCCGGCTGATCCCACCCTCCTAGTGGCTGCAAACACAGCACCTCCTAGCGACGCCTGCTGCACAGACCCTGTAACACCCGAGGAAGTGAGAGCTGCTCTGAAGAAGCTGAACACCAAGAAAGCCCCCGGCATCTGTGCCATTACCGGCGAGATGCTAACCTGCCTATTCAACCAGGTGTGGGAATCGGAGCAGCTGCCCACCGACTGGACCAGAGGAGTCATCATGCCCTTCTGGAAATGCAAGGGTGACAGGCTTGTCTGTGGAAATCACAGAGGTTAACCTTACTCTCCATCCCGGGCAAGGTCTTTACCAGGATCTTGCTCAGCCGTGCCCTTCCAGCAATCAGAAGCTGCCGCCGTCCCCAGCAGGCTGGCTTTATGCCCAACCGCTCCACAACGGACCACATCTCTGCCGTCCGTTTGCTGATAGAGAAGAACCGTGAATTCCGTAAAGATCGCCATCTATATATCGGATTCATTGATCTGAAGGCCGCCTTTGACACCGTCTGCCACTCTTCACTGTGGAACATCCTCCAAGCTCTCGGAACACCACCCAAGATCATAGCCCTGTTCAAGCTACTCTACAGCAACGCAGAGAGATGTGTCCGTATCAACGGCATTGACTCCGACTGGTTTACTATCTCCAGCTGCGTTCGTCAAGGCTGCGTGGCTGCTCCCGACCTTTTTAATTGCATCATCGACCATCTGATGTTCAGGGTTAGTGAGCGCATCCCCGGAGTGTCTTTCGGCAACTACCACCTGACTGACCTGGAGTATGCTGATGACACATGCTCAGCACTTCCTACAGCCAGCTGAGAGACGCTCTGGGCATTTACAGCGAAGAGGCAGCGCGGCTTGGCCTCCAAGTGAGTTGGACGAAAACCAAGTTCATGTATGTCGGTGATGGACCAGATCCACCTACCATCCAAATTGGTGGCGACATCGTAGAGCCTGTCAAGAGCTTTGTGTATCTGGGGTCCATGGTGACACACAATGGGGACCTAAAACCAGAGATTCTCCGCAGAAGAGCCCTAGCAGCATCTGCTCTGCAGTCTCTCTGGAAACCACTCTGGCGGCACCAGACCATCGCACGCAAGACGAAGCTCCGCATTTACAACCTCGCCGTACTCTCTATCCTGCTTTATGGCTCAGAAACATGGCCCCTGAACGACACCCTGGCCACAAGAATCGACGGTTTTGATAGCAGGGCTCTCAGAACCATCGAGAACATCAGGTGGCCCCAGCGAGTCTCCAATATAGAGCTCAGAGCCCGCACGTGCCAGCCCCGAGCATCTTCCTTGGTCGCACAACGCCGCACCCGCTGGTTTGGCCATGTCCTTCGTCTACCACCAGACCATCCGACACGAGCCATTCTCCAGTTTGACCCAAAGGCAGCAGGCTGGAGACGACCACGAGGGAAACCCCGCATTCGATGGCTCGACGTCGTTGCGGGCGACCTCCAACAACACGGAGTTGCTGTAGAGGATGCAGAACAGCTGGCACAAGACCGCCAGCATTGGAAAAACCTGGTTCATCTGGTCGGCTCAACGCACAGGGACGGGACCCCCCGACCTTCGCTGGAGCAATAATCAATCAATATATATATATATATATATATATATATATATGTTTCTTTTATCTCTCCATTCTTATTGTAGAATGTTCAATGACACTCACTGTGTAACATCTTATCAAATTAAACACACAAGTAGTTCCTTACTCTCCTCATTTCTTGCATTATACATAACTTAAAAATAATCATTCATTCAAGCCTTCGTTCTGAGAGCGCCGGTCTCCTTGTGATCCCAAGAGCCAAGAAGTGTCTCCATCCGGGCACCGGTGTTGTTGTTGTTGAGTCACTCAAGGCGCCTAAGGATAATCCTCAGTATCAACATGAAGAAAAATCCATGTGATCCAGGTTCTAGTTTGGACACTGATTTAATGGAGGGCTGCAACTAGAGGTAAGATCAGGCCTTAAAAATGCAGCCCGACCTGACCCGCGGGTGTATAAACCCGAACCTGATGAATTAAATTGATTTGATAAACGAGCCCGAAATAAATCTGAAGCCTTAATTTGCTGCCAAAGTAAACACAAGGCTTTATTCTGACCGTGCGTACTTCAGCGCCAAACTGTGCGTTTTGGCTGAACTACTAGCTTGGGTTTTCCTTGGGGCAGAGTCCCTCAAATCAAGTGTGCACTGCAAGTGCACCTAAATGAACAGTTTGGCATAGAAGTGCACACCTCGGCGACGTGCAGGGAACAAAAGTGAAACTGAACGAAATGGCGCCTAAAAGACAATCAAATTCTGCAGATTACAAGCTGCAAAAAGTTAAAGATTTGGCCAAAAAAGCAGAACAAAAGTTTGTAAAGCTTGTAAGCTATTGGCAAGAAGCAGAAATGGCATCTGACGTGAGGTGGAGTAGGAAGCAGCTCGTCCTTTACCACAATACAAGGGAGGAAAATTTATTTGGATTTAGTAATTTTGGGTTGTTAAGTGTAGCTTGTTAAGCATCTTCTGTATCCAAATAACTACTTGAGTAAAAGTAAGTGCCTGCTGTGTTGGATTGCCACGAAGAGAAAAAAAGAGAAAAAAAAAACGACGAGAGAGAAACCCAACCGGCCTGTCTTAATGATTGACATTCAAGGTCCAAATTTAGGGTCGGGTCCGGGCCCAAGGTCTTACCTCTAGCTGCAACTAACGATTATTTTCATAACAGAAAAATCGGTCGAATATTTTTGATTTAACGATGAATCGGATTTCTTGGACATATTTAATTTCCTCCTCTTAATTTCAATGTTGAAGCTTTGGACGAATAGAAAAATTGTGCACAAAAGAATATTCGATAATATAAATCAATTTTAAAAATCCAAATGTTCATTAAACAAAAATACTTACAAATATATGCTATATGCCTGCAAATATATAAGATACTCTTTTCGTACCACCATATCCAAAGATCATATTTCATTTGGACTTATCATACAGCTCAAAAAAGAAAGCAGTACATTTCATTTTTATGTGTAGCAATTTTTATTATCCACAAAAAATGTATCCAAAATGTAAACCCACATTGCAAGATACGGTTAACAAATTTTGAATTTTTGGGGTTAAATCTTTAAATATGATAAACACTCCGAATATGAAAATTTGAAATAATTTGCTTAAGAATCCAGCCATTGTTCTTACTTTATTTTATTGGATTATTTTCAGATATTTTTTCTCTCTGTATTTCTGCAGTACTTTCTATTCTTAGAAAACTTTGTTTCATGATAAAACGGTCAAACATGTGCTCTTTGTGTTTTAGTTATGAGGGCTTCTTCCTGTCATGCGCACTGATTCACGGAGGGGTGGAGCTTTGCGCACCCCAACACACCAGCAAACAGCCGGTCAGCAAATACCTTTTTCACCTGGTGGTGTGGGATCAGAGGTATGCACGCACTCGTGCATGCATGCTTGCACGCACAAGGCCGTCTGTCTTTTCAGCTTTCCCTTTTGTCACTCGTTGATATGCCTCTTACTTCTGGTTCTTATTTCTTGTTAACCTGTCAGAATTATCACAAACTTTAAAGACATTTGTTTCCTCTATTCATGTAAAACATGAGCATAACCAGCCCGCTTTTGGGGGTGCTCTAGCATCTAGTACCCCCAAGAACTATAGTATATTTAAAAATCCCTTTCCTCAGGAAAGGACAGGATAGGCTTAAATATGACTAAAAGTGCTAGATAAAAAAATAAAAAAGTAGTCCAAAACAAAAATGTGAACAACGCAACGCGCTTTGAAATGGTTCAGTCTATTTGATTCCTTGCACCACCCTTCCCGCTTCTCTTCTGGAAGTTTGAAGTGTTAAATAGAATGCATTATTGTCTAATAAGTTCTATGCTTCTCCTTCTGTATGTATGAGGGACTCCTATTAGAAATAAATAAGTAAAGACTGGGCTTGGCGTAGTATTAGTGTTTATGCTAACCACAACGTTTAATGTGGTATTCAAAAATGAGAAGTGACACTCCTTAACAGTGTTGAATGTTCCTATAGCACACTAAAAGTGTAATATTTGACAATTAGATGGCACAGTATTGTCTACAATTTTTCATAAGTCGAATGGTCCTAAGTAGGGGAGCATCTCGTGTTTTTCTCACTTAATTTTCTGGAGGAGTTTTATTTTTTGTTATTAAACTGATACCGTTTTCTTCTATAAATATACCCAAAAGTCCAAAGAGACGTGATTTGATAAAACGGCAGAGAAAAACAATTGCTCTGAAAAAAAGCATCTGTTTGCCCCCTCTTGGAGCGGCGTCATTCATGCAAAATTCATGGGAGTCCATGGTGTGTGTTATAGTTTTTATTTTTTAAATGTTACCATATTCTGACCTTTGTAACCAGTTATAGATAAACCCTGCTTTGCACCTCATTGTCTCCACTTTGTGAAAAATATCTCCATGCACATTTACAATTACTTTTCGAGTCAAAAACTCGTGGCATGGAAAGATTTTGGTGACGTCACAGAAGACAACTTCTGCACCAACTCTGGTCCACCATCTAGCGTTTCCAGAGGTGAAATGAGTGCATCATTAACACTGTATATAATGGAAATGGGGTGTTTGACTTGGGACAATGTGAAAAGACTGTCAGAATACAACCTCAGTTCTACAGACATGTCTTCCTTTGAGAAATCTGGTGAGTCTTGAATGGGGCTCTGAAGAAATGTTCACTGCATTCAGTTAAATACCTTCTCACCTTTGATTGGAACATCCACCAAGCAACGCCCACACCCCTGTAATAAAGAAGAGCCAATTTCTATTTTTTGGCCATTGCTTAAAAAGGAGAGTGGAACGATTTACATTTACCCATCCCTGACACAGTTAAGATTTTGAACAAAATCGACATCAAAGATATTTCATTGTTATTCACTCTATCCTAACTGAGGATCAAAGGTTGCAAAAGTTAAGACTTTCATTTACTCAATTACATTTCTCAAAACACATACCGTATCGGTCATGTCATCACATGTGCAAAGAATTAAACTTAATTAAAATAATAGTTTTGACACATTAAACCAATGAGACATTTTCGTTCTATGTCCTGTTTGTCCTTTATCTTTTGAATCCATTTGAGGTAACCCTCCTGCTGCAGTGAAGAGTATGGAGATCCTTGAGTTGGGAGGAAGTGTGGCAGTGGTACGCCTGCTTCATTTGAAAATCAACTAGTCAAAGATGGTGTTTATGCAACTATGGTAAAACCTTCCATCTGAACGCCGGCGTAACCTCGATATAATTTCGAAAGTTACGTGAAGTTAAAAAAAAGGCAAGTGCTTTTGACACAAGCCAGATTCGTGCCCAGAGAGAGTTGGTCTCTTACCATGGCCTTTGTCTCCAAATCTATTCATAACCTCTATGGACAGATTTTTTTTCTGTGCAGCTGGGGAGCTGAAAGTTGGTAGAATATCTTCAAATGTCCCAACAAACTATGCTGTTGTTTAGTCCTTTTGCCTTTTTCAGATGTAATGTCTTACCCCCAAGCACTGTTGGCCTGTCGCCTCCTTTAAAGTAGCTGACTCTTGTGTTCGCGTAGGGTGACGTTCCCAGTGCAGATCAGCCAGCTTCCCAGAGAGGCACAGCTTTCTATGACACTCTACACCACTACCCTGCCACCTTCTGGTGGGGGAGAAGAGAAGGGCAAGCAGCGACGCAATGCTGAAGTTCTGGGTTGGGTCACCCTGCCACTCTTCGACTTCAGACAGTAAGTAGCTACCCATCTGCATGTGCAACTGTGTGCCCCCTTTGGACTTTTAACTCACCGGCTTGTGCAGTATGCTGACACGTGGTAGAAAGCTGCTCGGCCTTTGGCCTTCGACGGCAAGAGGAAGCGTCAACGCCCGTTCTGGGTCACCCAACTTTAGCCAGCCGGACAGCGTCATCTTGCAGGTGAGGCAAGCTGCCGCCAAGTTTAGCTTAGAGGTATGATCGGGACTAAAAGATTCAGCCAGATTCAGCCAGACTCAGGTCTGTGGGAATTAAAGCCCGACCCAGCCTGAGCCCGACCAATTAACCCCGGGCCATCACACAGTGGGTAAACACCAGTCACTGAAATACCACACATATGCCACATATCATGGGAAAGCTTAAACTCTTGGTATTCAAGGTATGACCATTTCAAAATGTACTCATCACAAAAACATCACGATCAGTCTGAAACAACGTACCCGAAAACTATATAAATGGGATCGCTCACACAAAAGAGCTGGGAACTTTTACTCATGACACGATTCCCTGCAAATATGGTGTAGTGACTCTCAGGAAAGTCCAATGAATTCAACCGTATAAAATATTTATTCCACAACACACGATAATGCACACGGATAAAAAAAATCTGCCTAAAAGCATTCCTGATTTGTTTGAAAATCATTGTTGTAACCCATCTGTTTGGCTCAAAACTCCCCTTTATAAATAAACAGACTTTTCATGATGACTTCTTGTACAGCCGTTTTCTCTGACCTTTTCATTGACACAATTCTTGGCCAATTGCTAGCTTTTTTTTTTCACCGTCCTTAGCGAAAGATATATTTATTTTTGTTTTCAAAAAAGTTGTCGGCAACCCGGGCGGAGACGTTTTGTAAGTTGTACGCACGAAGTAAAAGATGCACGCCCCGGGCGTCCGGGCAGGCATTATTTCAGACACTGTAATATCGTATAATAAAGTAGCCACAACATGTGTCAGTGCTGCAATATCCGTGGGTGACTGAGGCAATATGTTTGAATTCAAATCAATGTAGTCCGCACGAGTTGTGCTCTGCATACAGCAAAAAATGAATCAAACTAAACTTGTGTGTTGCTAGTTAATCAGGGGGGTAGAATGGTCAATTGCAGCCAATACATCATGATTAATAGATTATATCGTTGAAAAAAACTCAAATAATGCTAATTACGAAGATCGATTATTGCACTTACAAGAATCCCTACATCAAGAAGTACAACGCTAATACGCTTTATTGAGTTATTTGGTGAATTTGTATTTTTAAGTTCTAAATTAAACAAGACTATATAAACATTTACATATTTTATATTTATGTTTCTGTAGATGTTACATTAACCAACAATTTTCCATCACTGAAAATCTTTTTTATGAGTTGACGAGAATATTTTAAGGGCATCCGTCATTTACCTGGGTGAAAATTTGGGCCAGTGACCACAGCAGCGGTACGTCTATAGTGGGGCACTTTGAGACGGGCGGAGAGACAAAGAAAAAAATGCCAAGTGGATAATAAAACAAAAGACAGCGATAGAGAAACTTAGCCCGGCCCGATTGTAAGATTCCAATTTTAGACCCCGGCTTGAGATCTTACCTCTCTTCCAGTTGCACCACAGGGAAGAACAAATTCTGAGGATGTTGTTTTGATGCTTCTCTCATAGGTGGACTTTCCAGTGTCGCCCTTCGAAATTCGCTTCAGTACGCCGCCCGCTGTCGATTTCTGCCCTCAATACAACTTTTCCCGACTGGACACTGTCAGCCAGGTGGCACTGCGGGATATTTTGCACAAGAAAGCCTTTCTCTGGTCAGACCGCCACTTCTCACACACAGATTAATAACACACGCACATACTCATTGGCCCAATACTGTAGCTAAAACTATTTTAAAATATGTATTGCAGTCAATAAATGCATATGAGTTTGTACTTGTGGTACAAATGTGTAATTAAAAATGTATATTAGTGACTGAAGTCATAAATGCATAATGAAAATGTACAAATACGTAAGTCGCACACATGCGTCAGAAATATGTCATACAGTGGGCTCTCTACATGCGTGATTAATTTGTTCCCGGATCGCGCTCGTATCTACAATCGCTTGTTTCTTGAACCAGTTTGCCCCATAACAAATAACTGAAAACCAATTTATCAATTTGCGGCCTCCTATAATCGTCCAGGTCAGTGCTTCTTATTTATTTTCTGTCACGCCCCCCCCTTGAAAAAAATAAATCTTCCCACGCCCTCCCCAGGAAGTCCATCTCCTAATCTAGTTTAATTATTTTTTCATGGGTTCACTTCAGGGTTTGCTCCACTTAGTATCTACGCTTCATACTCAATGCTAATACTCTGCTATGTGCACGGCGTGGAGGTTAAATTCAAGTCAAGGCAAGTCACATTTATTTGTGTAACTCTTAATCACAAAATGACTCAAAGGACTGCACAGGTTACAATTACACCATCCCCTGATCTTAAACCAAAATGCAGGCAAGGAAAAATTCCAAATCTCACGAGGAAAATAAGACACCCTGAGAAGGTGCCTCACAAGTGGTAATCCCTCTCCCAGGATGACCAGGGTGCAACAGATATAGCATTGGGTAACAGTACACAAAACATAGTGAACATCAATAAAAGAACACAATAGGTAATATGTTGAAATTTGGGCAGAAATTGCATGACAGCTACGACGCCTCGAGCCTGTAAAATAGTTAAAAAAAAAAAATTCATGACATCAACGACGCAGCTTTCCATCTCTGCCGGTTGGTTGATGCAGGCGTTGACATGCCTCAGGTCCAGATGCTCGTCCGCTGACTAATCTGAAATTGTCCTTCTCCCTTGTATCAGCACCAGCCAGGCAGTTGGAAAAAGACAGGAAAACAAAATCATTAGGTGGGAATCAGTCTTAAGTCTAGAATTAAAACCTTCCACTGAGGTTGCAGATCTTATCTCCGGAGGCAAAGCATTCCATGGCACCGGGGCCCGAATGGAAAACGCTCTCGAGCCTGCAGTCATCTTTTTGGCTCTTGGCGTCACAAGTAGACCAGCATTTTCTGAGCGGAGGCTCCTTGCAATAACATAATAATAATAATAATAATTTCCTTTGTATTGTCATTCTTTGTAACAATGTACACAGAACGAAATGTCGATACACCTGACCCGTTGTAGCGAGCCGATGCAGCCGCAGCCAACAGATAGGGGGAAATCAAATCGGGGAATAAGAAGGGGCAAGTCAATGCAAACATTTGTATAGTAAGAGAATCTTAAAGTCGCATCTTAAGCGGACTAGTAGTGCAACTTAGCTAATATAAGAGTGATATGCTCAAACAATTTTGTCTATTGCTAAGAAGAGATCATTGGTTACTTAAGCCAGGTCTGTCTCAATAAAGTGATTTGGTCTGAATGCTGACTGGACAGATTCGAAGAGATTATTTTCCGACATTAAGTCGTCCAGCTGCTGTGCAACAACCTTTTCAAGTTATTTTGCAAAAAAAGTTAGATTTCACCCTGGCCTATAATTACATAGGCTTACTGGGTCAAGGTTAGGTCGCCTAAGCATGGGTTTTACGACTGCAGACTCAAAGGCTACTGGGACAATACCCGAGGATAGCGATATATTAATAATATTTGAAACTGAAGATTTTTCACCAGGTGCCGGAAACTGGTCAAGCAGTCAAGTAGTTTGTTTGGCCCAACTGACCATCTGTGTCGGACTATGAATGGACAAATCCATACCTGTCAACCTCCACGGCTCCATGCCCTTACAAACTGTCGTATTTTCACTTACAAAATAATCTTACACCATATTTGTTTTTCAAACGTGTTTATTTTTATGTTCTTTAACATATTATAGTGTAAATGTGTTTTGTTATATCATATATACTGTTAAATAACATTTTGTTGTGAGATACTGAGTTGCTCGACATGAATGAGGTTTATTATAAAAAGTTCAAAAATTAAGTAGCTTGGGAGTTCACTGTAGAAGGAAAAAATACATGCAAATATAATTACCGTATTTTCCGCACTATAAGGCGCACCTAAAAGCCTTTATTTTTTTCAAAAGCTGACCATGCGCCTTATAATACAGTGCGCCTTATTTATGGATCAACATTAAGTCGCAAAGTCTTCCAACTAACTTGCAGCCGCCGACTAGATTTTCCCCGAACGCCAAGTACTCCGCGGTGTATGCTGGGATTTATTTACCGGCGTTTCATTGGCTAACCAATGTGTCAATCATCATTTGAATCGATCACTATTGGCTAAAGTTATTCGGAGGTCAAGGGGCGGATCTTTTTTATCATTTACAGGCTGGCATAGGCTTAAACGGCAAAACAAAGCCTGCAATTGGCCGAAAAATATGTGTCAATCATCATTTGAATCGATCACTATTGGCTAAAGTTATTCGTAAGTCAAGGGGCGGATCCTTTTTATCATTTACAGGCTGGCATAGGCTTAAACGGCAAAACAAAGCCTGCAATTGGCCGAAAAAGATGAATGTGTATAGCACGTGGTTGACTGCATACAGAAAGCATTTTTTTTACTATTCTGTATTTGTAAATATTTTATTCTCCTGGATTTACTACACTCACGGATATAAGAGGACATTGGCTGCACATTATTATGAACACAACAACTTCGGTGAGCTACTCCGGCTATTTATTATCCCTGTATCTTGTTTTCAGACTGAACTCGTCATATGCACAGTAAAGTTGCGAGCGAAAAAGAAAATAGAAACTAAGGAATGGTTGGCATTTCTTGAATCCCAAGACTTTAACCTTCCGAATGATGGAACGATGCATTTGAGTGACATCGTATGGACACCGCATCCGCACGTGTTCTCGACACATATTTGCGTCTTTGCAAGCTTTCGGAATGTTAAGGGGGTAATAAGTTTGACTGAACTATCTGACTGTTTTGTCGACGTTCCCATTGTAGTGCCTTATAATCCGGTGCGTCTTATGTATGTCAAAAATAGGACCAAAAACAATTTTTTCGGGGTGCGCCCTATAACCGCCTTATAGTGCGGAAAATACGGTAAGTAGAATAATACATTTTCTTATTTTCTGCATTAAATTATTTTTGGTATTATACTGGTTAAAAGGATAACCACAAACCTGTCTTTAGTTTCTCCTTTCATACTTCCTTTTTTTCTTAACTTCTTTATACAACATAATAATTCTTAAAATAATGCATCAAAGTAAGAGAGCCGTTTGAGAGCCGGCTCTCTTTAATGAGTTGAGCCGAAAAAGCTGATTCTCTAAAAAGAGACGGACTTCCTTTCACTACACAACTACCACATGAAATCCGATGTTTTTTAAGACCACATGTATTTAAAATGTACTCAATCAACCCCGCCTGTTGTTTTCAGATGGAATGACTTTTGGCATTTTAATTCAGTTTCGGCCATTGTGACTTGATGATTGTATCCAAAGAAAATTCAAAACTATGTTGTAATATAGGCCTACTGCTCTGCTTTCTCTTTGTTTTGTGTGATCGGAATGATGCAGGATGGAGAAATCCCCAGGCGGCAGACGCATGCGCACAGTAGCATCAAACCGCTCGCTTCATTTGCAACGAAAAAAAACGATACAGAGATAGAGGCTACCGCGGCGAATTCGTTTGACTTGATTGATTTGCCGTTTCGTGATAGTCGGTGTATGGTATCCATAATTGACAAATTTGCGTTTTTCCATACAGATTTTCTTGTATGTGGTACACATCTTAAAATGCATAATAAGCGTACTTTGTACGGCAAAAACGTACAGGTTGACAGGTATGCAAATCACTAAAACTGAAAAATATTTATGAATAGCAGCCGATACGGATGTGACCCAAAACCTCTGCATCTTTAAGGTCTGACGGGGTTGCAGAATGTTCATTTAATATTTTATTACGGATGAGTTGAAACTTTTTATTAAAAAATACCGACGTGAACAAGACACTGCAAATGATAGTGCCACTGCTCCTTAGTGTAGTGGAAGTGCAATTGGACTTGATTCTTTGGGAAGTTAAAAAAAAAAAGTCCCAAAGGTCAAACGTAACAGCGCTCCCCTTAACGGAGCCGCTCGCCTCACTATTTTAAAACCACTGGTTTATGTTCACCCTAAATAGCTATATAACATATTTTCTTGATCACTAAAAATTCATTCAAATACTAATAAAACAATAAAACACAGTAATGAGATAAATACAATAAGCAAAATGAAATGTGAGGTTCCATCCATCCATTATCTGCACCGCTTATCCTCATGGGGTCACAGGGGTGCTGGAGACCATCCCAACCATCTTCGGGCAGTGGGCAGGGGACACCCCGAACTGGTTGCCAGCCAGTCCCAGAGTACGCAGGGACAGACAATTCGCTCGCTCATTCACACCTAGGGACAATTTAGACTGGCCAATTAACCTATTATGCATGTTTTTTGAATGTGGGAGGAAACCGGAGTGCCCGAAGGAAACCCACGCAAGCACGGGGAAACCTTGCAAACTCCACACAGGAGGTTTGATCTCATAACCTCAGAACTGTGCCGCACACACACTAACCACTGCACCGCTGTGAAAATGTGAGTTTATTTTGTGCAATTACCATGGAGGAAATCTGGGATTGCCAACAGAGGTGTACACGTGGTGGTTGAGGAGTTGAGGGAAAGAGGTGCGAGAGGAGTGAGGAAATACAGAAGAACACAATAAAAAAACAACACGAGAGTGTAGATGGGAAACGCACGTGGCTGTGAGCGGTCTGAAGGACTCGGCCCTCTAGGAGTAGCATCTAGAAATTATCGTAACAGGTTTTTTCTCAAGATTTTTGCTTGAAAGACATCTGAAATTTCTTTAGCAGCTTTTATGTAGCGGGGCCAGTGTATAAATCTGCAAAGGTGTACATTAATGTAAGTGTTGTCAGGGGAGAAGCCTTCTACTCTTGCTGCTCATTAACTCCTTAACATTTCTGTACAATTCGCCTAAAATCCCAATCCAAGACGTACTCAAGTAAATTGAATGCTTTTCTTGAACCATTTGGAGAATATGGCGGCGCGCGCGAGTGCAGCAGCTTCACATGTCTTTCCAGTGAATCTTTTTACTTTTAGTGTTCTTTTATCTCTCATCTTTTCTTTGATAAATACTTTTTTGGCAACAATCACCTTAAGTCGCCAGGAACTTATTAACCTGGGTCTAAGATTAGACTTCGACTCATTTCACGACTACAACACCAACAACAACATCCCAAGGACATACGAAGACCACCAGGATCTTCTTGGGTGATCTGCCCGCCCAACAAGCGACGGAGACGGTGGAGGGAACGTAAGCAAAAACAAGGCTCTCGGGGAGGCCTAGCGGAGAAGCTAAGAAGGCGACCACACCGACAAGCGCTTCCGAGCATTTTCCTGACCAATGCCAGGTCCATCGTTCACAAAATCAGTGAATTTGAGCTGCGGATAGCTACCAACAGCTTCGTACAGAATTGCAGTATTTTTGTGATCACGGAGTCTTGGCTTGACCCGCGGATCCCCGACGCTGCAGTCCAGCTAGCAGGACGCACGCTACACCTACACGACCGCAACGAAGACTCCGGTAAAAAAAGAGGTGGGGGACTATGTGTTTACGTGCATAACGCGTGGTGCAATAACAGCAGAATCATCGATACACACTGCTCGCCCGATATAGAGTTTCTAGCAGTATCGTGTAGACCATTCTATCTACCAAGAGAGCTAACTGTGCTCATTGTGATAGCTGTTTACATCCCTCCGGATGCTAACGCTAGCACAGGTCTACCCAAATCAAAAACCCTGGATGTCCAGCGAGGTCTGGAGACAAGGCTCTTTACAGTGTGGCCAGGGCTGACCTGAAGAGAGGCATTAAGAAAGCAAAGGCAGCCTACGCGAGGAGGATCGAGCACCGCTTCGCTGGAAATGACCCGAGGAGTATGTGGCAGAGTCTTCAACACATCACTAACTTCAGAGGCCACAATCTGGCATCTGTTGAGGCTGATGCTTCACTAGCTGCGGACCTTAATCAGTTCTTTGCTCGCTTTGAAGCTGATAGGCCAAAAACAGCCACATCACACCCACCAACAACCAGCAGCAACACACTCATATTTCAGGAGCATGAAGTTAGGCGTGCGCTGAAAACTATAAACCCCAGAAAGGCAGCTGGCCCGGATGGAGCACCAGGGAGAGTACTCGAGGACTGTTCCGATCCGCTGGCTGGGGTCTTCACCACCATCTTCAACCGGTCCCTGTCACAGGCAACCGTCCCACCTTGCCTCAAAACCTCCATCGTCATTCCCATCCCCAAAAAGTCAGCAGTGGACAGCCTCAACGACTATAGGCCTGTCGCTCTTACGCCTGTGGTCATGAAGTGCTTCGAGAGGTTAGTGTCCCAGCACATCAAAAACTCCCTGCCTCTCACACTGGACCCTCACCAGTTTGCCTACAGGGCAAACCGCTCCACTGACGACGCCATAAACACAGCACTTCACCCTGTGCTGGAACACCTGGACCACCGGGGGAGCTACGTCAGAATGCTCTTTCTGGACTTCAACTCAGCTTTCAACACCATTATCCTGGTGGAGAAACTCACACACCTAGGACTCTCTCCCTCCATCTGCCACTGAATAATGGACTTCCTCTCGAACCGCCGACAGTCCGTGAAACTCGGTAACCACGTCTCTCCCACCCTAACACTGAACACTGGCTCCCCCAAAGTTGTGCACTGAGCCCCCTCCTTTTTACCCTCTACACCTCCGACTGCTCACCGACCCACCCCACAAACACAATCATTAAGTTCGCTGACGATACCACCTTGATAGGCCTCATCTCTGAAGGGGACGAGGCGGCGTACAGGGATGAGGTGGAGTCACTGTAACGTGGTGTTCGAAAACACCACAAAAACAAAAGAACTGATAATGGACTTCAGAAGGAATGGCAGGAATCCAGCACCACTCATCATAAAAGGAGACTGTGTAGAGAGTCCACTCCTTCAAATTTCTGGGTGTGCACATTTCCGGCGACCTCTTCTGGTCTGCAAACACCAGAGCGGTGGCAGGGAAGGCCCAGCAGCGACTGCATTTCCTGAGAGTGCTCAGAAAAAAACAGCTAAAACAGCAGCTGCAGGTGTCCTTTTACAAAGCCACAGTGGAGAGGATTCTGATGTACTGCTTACGGTGTGGTATGCTGGGTGCACAGCAGCAGACAGGAAAACGGTCCAGAGGGTCATCAAAACAGCCCAGAAAATCGTTGGTTGCTCTCTGCCCAGTCTGGAGGACATTGCCTGCTCTCGCTACCTCAGCAGAGCAGGAAACATCATCAAGGACTTTTCTCACCCCGGCCACCACCTCTTCGACCTGCTGCCTTCCGCCAAGCGCTACAGGTCACACAAAACAAAAACAAACAGACTCGGAGACAGTTTCTTCCCCAGAGCCATTACCACCCTAAACACACACGGCACAAAAAACTGAAAAACTCTGTATGTAACATCCTATATGCCGACATTTCTTGGGTAAATTTTGTGGAAATTATAACTATAACCTTATCCTCCTTGTTTTATAACCTTATCTTCTCTGTTCCTTTATCTTCTTGGGTTTTTTACCTCACTGTAAATGTGAGAAACTGGAGTGTCATGCCCAATTTCGTTGTCACAATATGTTAACCCATTTTGTAACAATGACAATAAAGGTATATTCTATTCTATATGGACCCTAAACAGACACCGCACAAAAAACTGAAAACTCTTTCAAAAAACTACCTCACACGAATGTAAAATGGTACTCACGCCTATGTTCTTACACATGCTGACTGCACTATGTTTGTTCACTGCTCAAAACAGACACCGCACAAAAAAACTGAAAACTCTTGCCAACACTACCTCATACGAATATAATGGTACTCATGTCTATTTTCTTGCACATGTCGACTGCACTATGTTTACTGCTCACCTTGCACAATGTCTGACCATTTATTTTTTCTGCACTATGATGACTATGTTTGCACCAATGCATATGCTGACTATTATTTTGCACTATGATGACTTTTGTACCAAATGCAATATTGCACAACCCTTACGATACCAACGGCATCACGATAACAACTGTATGTAACATCCCACGTGCCGACATTTCTTGTGTAAATACCATGTAAATTATAACTATAGCCTTATCCCCCTTGTTTTATAACCTTATATTCTCTGTTCCTTTATCTTCTGGCTCATACCTCACTGTGAATGTGTAAAACTGGAGTGTCAGGCCCAATTTCGTTGTCACAATATGTTAACCCATTTTGTAAAAATGACAATAAAGGTATATTCTATTCTATTCTATTCTATTCTTCTATTCTAAGATAAAGATTATCACCTATAATGGATGTCTATATGTCCCAATTATGTACATAGCACACTTTGTGTATACTATTTGGGTGACTCCTAAATGCAATAACATATAAATCGTAGCACAATGCAATTCCAAACATCTACATGTTCTCACAACCTGTGGGAAATTTGAGACGCCAAGTGTTTACTTTTGAACACTTTCTCTTTGATTGAAAATACAAAAGCATGAAAATTTACATAATTGGTACCTGTACGCCACAAGGGTTAAGTAATCTGGGTTGAAACCAGACATGGGGACTTGAGACTTAGTGACTTGGACTCGAGTCGACTCGAGTCGCTGTTTTTATGACTTGTGACTTGACTTGGACTTGGCAATCTAAGACTCGGGACTTGACTTGTGACTTGACTTGCCCAAGAAAAAAATACTTGGGACTTACTTGGGACTTGAAGGTGAAGACTTGAGACTTACTTGAGACTTGCACATGTGTGACTTGGTCCCATGTCTGGTTGAAACACATAGAAATAGAGGGTTTCTATTCTCGCCTGATTTTCTTCGCCATAAAATGCCTGCAAATGAGTGTAGCATCGCCAACTTATTTGGCAAACAGGTGTGACAATAGCTTGAAGCCTCACCTGATACCTTGTCAAATTTGATCACAATCTGAAAAACTAAACATTGTATTTTACATATTTTTACGAAGGTTTAGGCGTTTCTAACAGTGGCCATATGGCAATGACTACTACGTTTGCAACTTTGCATTTTACTTTGGCCAATTTTTTAGACACAGTGGAAAAGTTGTAAATGTTTAAATTCTTTTTTTTCAGAAATCAATCAATTATTATGCACACTTGCGCGTAATAATGATGCGTAAAAATGAATCTACAAAGGGAGTTTTGGAGCGAAACAAAAGAATTTCAAGAAACAACGTCACAAGAAAGTTTTAGGAGGAGATATTTGCGTCGATAGTCAGTAAGTATCCCCAAATGAACATAAAACACCAAGTCAGCATGTATTTCTGATGCGCAAAATTAAAATAAAGGAACAAAAAAACATGCCCTACATTGTGATGTTATTGCATTAACTGCTGTTTATTAGGTTTGAATTTATTGTGCATCTGTATTGCCCAAGCACTTTTATTATACTTAACAGTGTGGTGTGTCCTTTGAGGTGTCTTTAAAAAGTTAAAAGTAGAATATTTGTATTTGTAATATAAGTATGTTTTAACAGTGCCCAACTGAGTTCAAAGAGCCCTCATAATTTGTTTCCAATTCTCCTATCTACTTTTATTTTACTTTTAGCACCGCTGTTCCAGGAGTCACAACAAATTAGGAAGCAGGAGAGGGTGCAGGAGGAGTGGTGAGGGATGTTATGCTCGTTACCGGGTTATTTTGATAGTGTGGCCTGAAAATGATAAAAGTAAAAAAATCCCTGCTTCAAATACAGTCCAAACGCCCACCCAAACCTCAACAATACGAAAAAATAGTTATTTTGTCACTTGAGGAATGATCTGACCAATGCTACATTCCAGAAATTGGGAAGTTGTATGATCTTACTCAAAAAGTTCCAAGTAAGTTAGGAAGTCAGGGTTTTCCAACATCCGACCAGGAAAATAATATTGGAATGACACTCAAGTTGCTAGGTCTTAGTCACAAAGTCGGGATGCATATCTTTTCTTCTAGTCGGAGGTTGGAAAACTCAGACTTCCCACTTTTCTGGAATGCAATCATGACTTTAAGTCATGAGATGGCGGCCAAGAGTAGCACAATTTGAAGTTGCGTACACCACCTTTAAAGTGGCAGGTTATGATGAAAAGTAAAAAGTCTTTTTTTGTTTGTTTTTACTTCCCTAGATTCAGCCTTCCCACAATGCTTTTTCCACCTGTTACATTTTTTTCCTCATGAAGTTATTGAATGTGTGCTTTTAGGCTAACGGCAGAAGACAAGCGCACTGTGTGGGAGAAGAGGGCTTTCTGCCAAGAGGAGAGGGGAGCACTTCCGTTGGTCCTGGCCAGCGCCCCCTGCTGGCAGTGGGCCTGCCTGCCTGACATCTATGCACTGCTGGGCAAGTGGGACTGCCTCAGCCCGCTGGACGCGCTGGGACTGTTGCACGCCTCGTAAGTATCGACAATAAGTGTTGAGTATCAGCTGCATCGAGACATTGCCGCATGTTATCAGGTTCCCAGACCAGGAGGTTCGGAGGACAGCTGTCCTTTGGATGGACGCCATCTCTGAGCCCGAGCTCATCGACTTCCTGCCTCAGCTGGTGCAGGTAGGCGGACACTTTGGTCAGTTCTTCTCTGCTATATATTTTACTTACCACAATAATGTTTATTCTTTTTATTTTTCCCAACTTACGATTGTAAACAGTAATCTGTTCTTTATCGTGGCGGTTGTGTTACAAAAACAACCTGTGATAGGTGAAAAAATTTTTACATTTTAAAAAAATTTATTCTGCAATTAAATACTCTTACAGTTTTCAACAACCACCAGACCATGGACCGTAAATGAGCCGCACAGAAAGTACCATGTTTAAATGTGTATACAGACATTTTTATTTAACCCAAGGAAATCTGATTTTGGTTGAAGCAGGACTGCGGAGTTCTCGGGACAAATCCTAACTGTAGATGACGAAGAAAAAAGCATTACATTTTAACTCATCATAATACTATTTTTCCTCACGTTGCCACATTGTAAAAAGTTGTAATGGAGTGTTATTGGAAATAGTTCAGCCAAAACTACATTGTACAATATGATTTAAAATCTAATACTTTTTCCTATGCCATTTTAGATCTTCACTAGTTTAGTAATCAGAGAAATTCATTTCCAACGACTGTACTGGGGGAGATAATAAGCATTACACTAGAAAAATAGCAGAAGGACAGACAATCTGTATATGACAGTTTAAGACGATGAGGTTATTTTTACTTTAGTTTTCAATCTTTTTTTTTTTTTTTTTGGGCGTGGGGGTTGAAATGTTACTAATTTTAATAATTCAATTTGCTTTGTTCAATCTTTTTAATGGTTTTTCTTCTTTTCTATTCGTCTTCGATATATTTTATTCACTGAGCCAAGTAGAGACTGCCCTTTCTAGTAAATATTTTCCCCTTTGTATGTTATGATGAGGCGGTGAAGTACGAGTGCTACCTGGACAGCTCGTTAGTGCGTTTCCTGTTACGCCGTGCCATTGGTGACCTGAGCGTGGCTCACTACCTCTTTTGGTAATATTTGCCCTTGTACCTTTAAATACAAGAGCTTTTTTTTCCATATGTCTTGAATTATTTTCTTTGACTGCATCCATCAGGCTGTTGAAAGACAACCTGCAGGACAGCCAGTTCCGTGCTCGCTATCAGCATCTGCTGGCTGCCCTGCTGTGCTGTGTAGGCCGCAGCCTCCGAGAGCAGCT